>NW_026910890.1:0-41370 GCF_963854185.1 Sardina pilchardus | reverse complement strand
TCAAAGTGACAGTGCATACCATTTCCTATAGGAGAATGTGAAGAGCTAACCTAAACTGGTAGCGTACCGTTCTGGGACCCAGGAATATCATAATTCCAATTAGAAAAAAACGTACAAGCAGGGACCGCTTTGCTACCGAGAAACACCATGCTAACTACAATGCTAGTTCTTCTAGCTACAAAAACACTTTAATTGCTAAATTATAAGCCAAAATTAAACAAACACATATACTTACCTCAACCTAGAGAAAAAATAAGACAATTTACTCCACAAATTAAGACACTAAAAAGACGTAGTGGTGCATGTTTGACGGGGGGGGATGGCATTCAGTAGCTGGCTGTGTGGGCAGGAAGGGACCGTGCCCAACCGCGTCTTGGCCTTGCGGCCAACGCCGGAAAATTGTCCCCTAATATAGCCTGTGCCTCCTGCTCCGCAGTCGGCTGCGCTCATCTCTCGCTAACAGACATGCTAAACTACAACCATTTAATTCCTAAACATTAAGACACACCACCAAAAATGAATTGACAAGACACATAATCAACAAAAGAAATTTAATTTTATTGTAGTTCAGCCAGCGGACCCAGTACAAAGGAGAATTTTTATTGGAAAAAACATTGGACACAACAAAAAGTTTAACAAACATTAAATATACAAATTAATCACATAAATACTTACCTGATATCCCTAATACAGTGGAATCATTCAAAAATCTACCTCAGAACACCCTGAGGAAAAAGAGACCCGCTTGTGGGCGTAACCAGACACACACACGCACGCAGGCCATAAGAGGGAGCAGAGTGCTCTGGGCCTCAGATGTCCAATGATCCAGTCCAAGAAGACCTGATGAAGGCACAGCTTAGTGCCGAAACGCGTAGTCAACCTAAAAATGGACGACAAAAAAATTCAAATAAGACTCACAAATTAAGAAACACAAAATACTTACCTTGGGTTCCACCTGGAGCGGCCTGTGAGAGGGAGAAACGTCCAGCAGGAGACAGCAAACCGTTCCTATACGAGAGTGATGAAGCCAGTCAGATCATAAAGGCAGCTAGCCGATCAAAGTGACAGTGCATACCATTCCTATAGGAGAATGTGAAGAGCTAACCTAAACTGGTAGCGTACCGTTCTGGGACCCAGGAATATCATAATTCCAATTAGAAAAAACGTACAAGCAGGGACCGCTTTGCTACCGAGAAACACCATGCTAACTACAATGCTAGTTCTTCTAGCTACAAAAAACACTTTAATTGCTAAATTATAAGCCAAAATTAAACAAACACATATACTTACCTCAACCTAGAGAAAAAATAAGACAATTTACTCCACAAATTAAGACACTAAAAAGACGTAGTGGTGCATGTTTGACGGGGGGGGATGGCATTCAGTAGCTGGCTGTGTGGGCAGGAAGGACCGTGCCCAACCGCGTCTTGGCCTTGCGGCCAACGCCGGAAATTGTCCCCTAATATAGCCTGTGCCTCCTGCTCCGCAGTCGGCTGCGCTCATCTCTCGCTAACAGACATGCTAAACTACAACCATTTAATTCCTAAACATTAAGACACACCACCAAAAATGAATTGACAAGACACATAATCAACAAAAGAAATTTAATTTTATTGTAGTTCAGCCAGCGGACCCAGTACAAAGGAGAATTTTTATTGGAAAAAACATTGGACACAACAAAAAGTTTAACAAACATTAAATATACAAATTAATCACATAAATACTTACCTGATATCCCTAATACAGTGGAATCATTCAAAAATCTACCTCAGAACACCCTGAGGAAAAGAGACCCGCTTGTGGGCGTAACCAGACACACACACGCACGCAGGCCATAAGAGGGAGCAGAGTGCTCTGGGCCTCAGATGTCCAATGATCCAGTCCAAGAAGACCTGATGAAGGCACAGCTTAGTGCCGAAACGCGTAGTCAACCTAAAAATGGACGACAAAAAAATTCAAATAAGACTCACAAATTAAGAAACACAAAATACTTACCTTGGGTTCCACCTGGAGCGGCCTGTGAGAGGGAGAAACGTCCAGCAGGAGACAGCAAACCGTTCCTATACGAGAGTGATGAAGCCAGTCAGATCATAAAGGCAGCTAGCCGATCAAAGTGACAGTGCATACCATTCCTATAGGAGAATGTGAAGAGCTAACCTAAACTGGTAGCGTACCGTTCTGGGACCCAGGAATATCATAATTCCAATTAGAAAAAAACGTACAAGCAGGGACCGCTTTGCTACCGAGAAACACCATGCTAACTACAATGCTAGTTCTTCTAGCTACAAAAAAACACTTTAATTGCTAAATTATAAGCCAAAATTAAACAAACACATATACTTACCTCAACCTAGAGAAAAAATAAGACAATTTACTCCACAAATTAAGACACTAAAAAGACGTAGTGGTGCATGTTTGACGGGGGGGGATGGCATTCAGTAGCTGGCTGTGTGGGCAGGAAGGACCGTGCCCAACCGCGTCTTGGCCTTGCGGCCAACGCCGGAAATTGTCCCCTAATATAGCCTGTGCCTCCTGCTCCGCAGTCGGCTGCGCTCATCTCTCGCTAACAGACATGCTAAACTACAACCATTTAATTCCTAAACATTAAGACACACCACCAAAAATGAATTGACAAGACACATAATCAACAAAAGAAATTTAATTTTATTGTAGTTCAGCCAGCGGACCCAGTACAAAGGAGAATTTTTATTGGAAAAAACATTGGACACAACAAAAAGTTTAACAAACATTAAATATACAAATTAATCACATAAATACTTACCTGATATCCCTAATACAGTGGAATCATTCAAAAATCTACCTCAGAACACCCTGAGGAAAAGAGACCCGCTTGTGGGCGTAACCAGACACACACACGCACGCAGGCCATAAGAGGGAGCAGAGTGCTCTGGGCCTCAGATGTCCAATGATCCAGTCCAAGAAGACCTGATGAAGGCACAGCTTAGTGCCGAAACGCGTAGTCAACCTAAAAATGGACGACAAAAAAATTCAAATAAGACTCACAAATTAAGAAACACAAAATACTTACCTTGGGTTCCACCTGGAGCGGCCTGTGAGAGGGAGAAACGTCCAGCAGGAGACAGCAAACCGTTCCTATACGAGAGTGATGAAGCCAGTCAGATCATAAAGGCAGCTAGCCGATCAAAGTGACAGTGCATACCATTCCTATAGGAGAATGTGAAGAGCTAACCTAAACTGGTAGCGTACCGTTCTGGGACCCAGGAATATCATAATTCCAATTAGAAAAAAACGTACAAGCAGGGACCGCTTTGCTACCGAGAAACACCATGCTAACTACAATGCTAGTTCTTCTAGCTACAAAAAACACTTTAATTGCTAAATTATAAGCCAAAATTAAACAAACACATATACTTACCTCAACCTAGAGAAAAAATAAGACAATTTACTCCACAAATTAAGACACTAAAAAGACGTAGTGGTGCATGTTTGACGGGGGGGGATGGCATTCAGTAGCTGGCTGTGTGGGCAGGAAGGACCGTGCCCAACCGCGTCTTGGCCTTGCGGCCAACGCCGGAAATTGTCCCCTAATATAGCCTGTGCCTCCTGCTCCGCAGTCGGCTGCGCTCATCTCTCGCTAACAGACATGCTAAACTACAACCATTTAATTCCTAAACATTAAGACACACCACCAAAAATGAATTGACAAGACACATAATCAACAAAAGAAATTTAATTTTATTGTAGTTCAGCCAGCGGACCCAGTACAAAGGAGAATTTTTATTGGAAAAAACATTGGACACAACAAAAAGTTTAACAAACATTAAATATACAAATTAATCACATAAATACTTACCTGATATCCCTAATACAGTGGAATCATTCAAAAATCTACCTCAGAACACCCTGAGGAAAAGAGACCCGCTTGTGGGCGTAACCAGACACACACACGCACGCAGGCCATAAGAGGGAGCAGAGTGCTCTGGGCCTCAGATGTCCAATGATCCAGTCCAAGAAGACCTGATGAAGGCACAGCTTAGTGCCGAAACGCGTAGTCAACCTAAAAATGGACGACAAAAAAATTCAAATAAGACTCACAAATTAAGAAACACAAAATACTTACCTTGGGTTCCACCTGGAGCGGCCTGTGAGAGGGAGAAACGTCCAGCAGGAGACAGCAAACCGTTCCTATACGAGAGTGATGAAGCCAGTCAGATCATAAAGGCAGCTAGCCGATCAAAGTGACAGTGCATACCATTCCTATAGGAGAATGTGAAGAGCTAACCTAAACTGGTAGCGTACCGTTCTGGGACCCAGGAATATCATAATTCCAATTAGAAAAAAACGTACAAGCAGGGACCGCTTTGCTACCGAGAAACACCATGCTAACTACAATGCTAGTTCTTCTAGCTACAAAAAACACTTTAATTGCTAAATTATAAGCCAAAATTAAACAAACACATATACTTACCTCAACCTAGAGAAAAAATAAGACAATTTACTCCACAAATTAAGACACTAAAAAGACGTAGTGGTGCATGTTTGACGGGGGGGGATGGCATTCAGTAGCTGGCTGTGTGGGCAGGAAGGACCGTGCCCAACCGCGTCTTGGCCTTGCGGCCAACGCCGGAAATTGTCCCCTAATATAGCCTGTGCCTCCTGCTCCGCAGTCGGCTGCGCTCATCTCTCGCTAACAGACATGCTAAACTACAACCATTTAATTCCTAAACATTAAGAACACCACCAAAAATGAATTGACAAGACACATAATCAACAAAAGAAATTTAATTTTATTGTAGTTCAGCCAGCGGACCCAGTACAAAGGAGAATTTTTATTGGAAAAAACATTGGACACAACAAAAAGTTTAACAAACATTAAATATACAAATTAATCACATAAATACTTACCTGATATCCCTAATACAGTGGAATCATTCAAAAATCTACCTCAGAACACCCTGAGGAAAAGAGACCCGCTTGTGGGCGTAACCAGACACACACACGCACGCAGGCCATAAGAGGGAGCAGAGTGCTCTGGGCCTCAGATGTCCAATGATCCAGTCCAAGAAGACCTGATGAAGGCACAGCTTAGTGCCGAAACGCGTAGTCAACCTAAAAATGGACGACAAAAAAATTCAAATAAGACTCACAAATTAAGAAACACAAAATACTTACCTTGGGTTCCACCTGGAGCGGCCTGTGAGAGGGAGAAACGTCCAGCAGGAGACAGCAAACCGTTCCTATACGAGAGTGATGAAGCCAGTCAGATCATAAAGGCAGCTAGCCGATCAAAGTGACAGTGCATACCATTCCTATAGGAGAATGTGAAGAGCTAACCTAAACTGGTAGCGTACCGTTCTGGGACCCAGGAATATCATAATTCCAATTAGAAAAAAACGTACAAGCAGGGACCGCTTTGCTACCGAGAAACACCATGCTAACTACAATGCTAGTTCTTCTAGCTACAAAAAACACTTTAATTGCTAAATTATAAGCCAAAATTAAACAAACACATATACTTACCTCAACCTAGAGAAAAAATAAGACAATTTACTCCACAAATTAAGACACTAAAAAGACGTAGTGGTGCATGTTTGACGGGGGGGGATGGCATTCAGTAGCTGGCTGTGTGGGCAGGAAGGACCGTGCCCAACCGCGTCTTGGCCTTGCGGCCAACGCCGGAAATTGTCCCCTAATATAGCCTGTGCCTCCTGCTCCGCAGTCGGCTGCGCTCATCTCTCGCTAACAGACATGCTAAACTACAACCATTTAATTCCTAAACATTAAGACACACCACCAAAAATGAATTGACAAGACACATAATCAACAAAAGAAATTTAATTTTATTGTAGTTCAGCCAGCGGACCCAGTACAAAGGAGAATTTTTATTGGAAAAAACATTGGACACAACAAAAAGTTTAACAAACATTAAATATACAAATTAATCACATAAATACTTACCTGATATCCCTAATACAGTGGAATCATTCAAAAATCTACCTCAGAACACCCTGAGGAAAAGAGACCCGCTTGTGGGCGTAACCAGACACACACACGCACGCAGGCCATAAGAGGGAGCAGAGTGCTCTGGGCCTCAGATGTCCAATGATCCAGTCCAAGAAGACCTGATGAAGGCACAGCTTAGTGCCGAAACGCGTAGTCAACCTAAAAATGGACGACAAAAAAATTCAAATAAGACTCACAAATTAAGAAACACAAAATACTTACCTTGGGTTCCACCTGGAGCGGCCTGTGAGAGGGAGAAACGTCCAGCAGGAGACAGCAAACCGTTCCTATACGAGAGTGATGAAGCCAGTCAGATCATAAAGGCAGCTAGCCGATCAAAGTGACAGTGCATACCATTCCTATAGGAGAATGTGAAGAGCTAACCTAAACTGGTAGCGTACCGTTCTGGGACCCAGGAATATCATAATTCCAATTAGAAAAAAACGTACAAGCAGGGACCGCTTTGCTACCGAGAAACACCATGCTAACTACAATGCTAGTTCTTCTAGCTACAAAAAACACTTTAATTGCTAAATTATAAGCCAAAATTAAACAAACACATATACTTACCTCAACCTAGAGAAAAAATAAGACAATTTACTCCACAAATTAAGACACTAAAAAGACGTAGTGGTGCATGTTTGACGGGGGGGGATGGCATTCAGTAGCTGGCTGTGTGGGCAGGAAGGACCGTGCCCAACCGCGTCTTGGCCTTGCGGCCAACGCCGGAAATTGTCCCCTAATATAGCCTGTGCCTCCTGCTCCGCAGTCGGCTGCGCTCATCTCTCGCTAACAGACATGCTAAACTACAACCATTTAATTCCTAAACATTAAGACACACCACCAAAAATGAATTGACAAGACACATAATCAACAAAAGAAATTTAATTTTATTGTAGTTCAGCCAGCGGACCCAGTACAAAGGAGAATTTTTATTGGAAAAACATTGGACACAACAAAAAGTTTAACAAACATTAAATATACAAATTAATCACATAAAATACTTACCTGATATCCCTAATACAGTGGAATCATTCAAAAAAATCTACCTCAGAACACCCTGAGGAAAAGAGACCCGCTTGTGGGCGTGACCAGACACACACACGCACGCAGGCCATAAGAGGGAGCAGAGTGCTCTGGGCCTCAGATGTCCAATGATCCAGTCCAAGAAGACCTGATGAAGGCACAGCTTAGTGCCGAAACGCGTAGTCAACCTAAAAATGGACGACAAAAAAATTCAAATAAGACTCACAAATTAAGAAACACAAAATACTTACCTTGGGTTCCACCTGGAGCGGCCTGTGAGAGGGAGAAACGTCCAGCAGGAGACAGCAAACCGTTCCTATACGAGAGTGATGAAGCCAGTCAGATCATAAAGGCAGCTAGCCGATCAAAGTGACAGTGCATACCATTCCTATAGGAGAATGTGAAGAGCTAACCTAAACTGGTAGCGTACCGTTCTGGGACCCAGGAATATCATAATTCCAATTAGAAAAAAATGTACAAGCAGGGACCGCTTTGCTACCGAGAAACACCATGCTAACTACAATGCTAGTTCTTCTAGCTACAAAAAACACTTTAATTGCTAAATTATAAGCCAAAATTAAACAAACACATATACTTACCTCAACCTAGAGAAAAAATAAGACAATTTACTCCACAAATTAAGACACTAAAAAGACGTAGTGGTGCATGTTTGACGGTGGGGGATGGCATTCAGTAGCTGGCTGTGTGGGCAGGAAGGACCGTGCCCAACCGCGTCTTGGCCTTGCGGCCAACGCCGGAAAAATGTCCCCTAATATAGCCTGTGCCTCCTGCTCCGCAGTCGGCTGCGCTCATCTCTCGCTAACAGGCATGCTAAACTACAACCATTTAATTCCTAAACATTAAGACACACCACCAAAAATGAATTGACAAGACACATAATCAACAAAAGAAATTTAATTTTATTGTAGTTCAGCCAGCGGACCCAGTACAAAGGAGAATTTTTATTGGAAAAAACATTGGACACAACAAAAAGTTTAACAAACATTAAATATACAAATGAATCACATAAATACTTACCTGATATCCCTAATACAGTGGAATCATTCAAAAATCTACCTCAGAACACCCTGAGGAAAAGAGACCCGCTTGTGGGCGTGACCAGACACACACACGCACGCAGGCCATAAGAGGGAGCAGAGTGCTCTGGGCCTCAGATGTCCAATGATCCAGTCCAAGAAGACCTGATGAAGGCACAGCTTAGTGCCGAAACGCGTAGTCAACCTAAAAATGGACGACAAAAAAATTCAAATAAGACTCACAAATTAAGAAACACAAAATACTTACCTTGGGTTCCACCTGGAGCGGCCTGTGAGAGGGAGAAACGTCCAGCAGGAGACAGCAAACCGTTCCTATACGAGAGTGATGAAGCCAGTCAGATCATAAAGGCAGCTAGCCGATCAAAGTGACAGTGCATACCATTCCTATAGGAGAATGTGAAGAGCTAACCTAAACTGGTAGCGTACCGTTCTGGGACCCAGGAATATCATAATTCCAATTAGAAAAAAATGTACAAGCAGGGACCGCTTTGCTACCGAGAAACACCATGCTAACTACAATGCTAGTTCTTCTAGCTACAAAAAACACTTTAATTGCTAAATTATAAGCCAAAATTAAACAAACACATATACTTACCTCAACCTAGAGAAAAAATAAGACAATTTACTCCACAAATTAAGACACTAAAAAGACGTAGTGGTGCATGTTTGACGGTGGGGGATGGCATTCAGTAGCTGGCTGTGTGGGCAGGAAGGACCGTGCCCAACCGCGTCTTGGCCTTGCGGCCAACGCCGGAAAAATGTCCCCTAATATAGCCTGTGCCTCCTGCTCCGCAGTCGGCTGCGCTCATCTCTCGCTAACAGGCATGCTAAACTACAACCATTTAATTCCTAAACATTAAGACACACCACCAAAAATGAATTGACAAGACACATAATCAACAAAAGAAATTTAATTTTATTGTAGTTCAGCCAGCGGACCCAGTACAAAGGAGAATTTTTATTGGAAAAAACATTGGACACAACAAAAAGTTTAACAAACATTAAATATACAAATGAATCACATAAATACTTACCTGATATCCCTAATACAGTGGAATCATTCAAAAATCTACCTCAGAACACCCTGAGGAAAAGAGACCCGCTTGTGGGCGTGACCAGACACACACACGCACGCAGGCCATAAGAGGGAGCAGAGTGCTCTGGGCCTCAGATGTCCAATGATCCAGTCCAAGAAGACCTGATGAAGGCACAGCTTAGTGCCGAAACGCGTAGTCAACCTAAAAATGGACGACAAAAAAATTCAAATAAGACTCACAAATTAAGAAACACAAAATACTTACCTTGGGTTCCACCTGGAGCGGCCTGTGAGAGGGAGAAACGTCCAGCAGGAGACAGCAAACCGTTCCTATACGAGAGTGATGAAGCCAGTCAGATCATAAAGGCAGCTAGCCGATCAAAGTGACAGTGCATACCATTCCTATAGGAGAATGTGAAGAGCTAACCTAAACTGGTAGCGTACCGTTCTGGGACCCAGGAATATCATAATTCCAATTAGAAAAAAATGTACAAGCAGGGACCGCTTTGCTACCGAGAAACACCATGCTAACTACAATGCTAGTTCTTCTAGCTACAAAAAACACTTTAATTGCTAAATTATAAGCCAAAATTAAACAAACACATATACTTACCTCAACCTAGAGAAAAAATAAGACAATTTACTCCACAAATTAAGACACTAAAAAGACGTAGTGGTGCATGTTTGACGGTGGGGGATGGCATTCAGTAGCTGGCTGTGTGGGCAGGAAGGACCGTGCCCAACCGCGTCTTGGCCTTGCGGCCAACGCCGGAAAAATGTCCCCTAATATAGCCTGTGCCTCCTGCTCCGCAGTCGGCTGCGCTCATCTCTCGCTAACAGGCATGCTAAACTACAACCATTTAATTCCTAAACATTAAGACACACCACCAAAAATGAATTGACAAGACACATAATCAACAAAAGAAATTTAATTTTATTGTAGTTCAGCCAGCGGACCCAGTACAAAGGAGAATTTTTATTGGAAAAAACATTGGACACAACAAAAAGTTTAACAAACATTAAATATACAAATGAATCACATAAATACTTACCTGATATCCCTAATACAGTGGAATCATTCAAAAATCTACCTCAGAACACCCTGAGGAAAAGAGACCCGCTTGTGGGCGTGACCAGACACACACACGCACGCAGGCCATAAGAGGGAGCAGAGTGCTCTGGGCCTCAGATGTCCAATGATCCAGTCCAAGAAGACCTGATGAAGGCACAGCTTAGTGCCGAAACGCGTAGTCAACCTAAAAATGGACGACAAAAAAATTCAAATAAGACTCACAAATTAAGAAACACAAAATACTTACCTTGGGTTCCACCTGGAGCGGCCTGTGAGAGGGAGAAACGTCCAGCAGGAGACAGCAAACCGTTCCTATACGAGAGTGATGAAGCCAGTCAGATCATAAAGGCAGCTAGCCGATCAAAGTGACAGTGCATACCATTCCTATAGGAGAATGTGAAGAGCTAACCTAAACTGGTAGCGTACCGTTCTGGGACCCAGGAATATCATAATTCCAATTAGAAAAAAATGTACAAGCAGGGACCGCTTTGCTACCGAGAAACACCATGCTAACTACAATGCTAGTTCTTCTAGCTACAAAAAACACTTTAATTGCTAAATTATAAGCCAAAATTAAACAAACACATATACTTACCTCAACCTAGAGAAAAAATAAGACAATTTACTCCACAAATTAAGACACTAAAAAGACGTAGTGGTGCATGTTTGACGGTGGGGGATGGCATTCAGTAGCTGGCTGTGTGGGCAGGAAGGACCGTGCCCAACCGCGTCTTGGCCTTGCGGCCAACGCCGGAAAAATGTCCCCTAATATAGCCTGTGCCTCCTGCTCCGCAGTCGGCTGCGCTCATCTCTCGCTAACAGGCATGCTAAACTACAACCATTTAATTCCTAAACATTAAGACACACCACCAAAAATGAATTGACAAGACACATAATCAACAAAAGAAATTTAATTTTATTGTAGTTCAGCCAGCGGACCCAGTACAAAGGAGAATTTTTATTGGAAAAAACATTGGACACAACAAAAAGTTTAACAAACATTAAATATACAAATGAATCACATAAATACTTACCTGATATCCCTAATACAGTGGAATCATTCAAAAATCTACCTCAGAACACCCTGAGGAAAAGAGACCCGCTTGTGGGCGTGACCAGACACACACACGCACGCAGGCCATAAGAGGGAGCAGAGTGCTCTGGGCCTCAGATGTCCAATGATCCAGTCCAAGAAGACCTGATGAAGGCACAGCTTAGTGCCGAAACGCGTAGTCAACCTAAAAATGGACGACAAAAAAATTCAAATAAGACTCACAAATTAAGAAACACAAAATACTTACCTTGGGTTCCACCTGGAGCGGCCTGTGAGAGGGAGAAACGTCCAGCAGGAGACAGCAAACCGTTCCTATACGAGAGTGATGAAGCCAGTCAGATCATAAAGGCAGCTAGCCGATCAAAGTGACAGTGCATACCATTCCTATAGGAGAATGTGAAGAGCTAACCTAAACTGGTAGCGTACCGTTCTGGGACCCAGGAATATCATAATTCCAATTAGAAAAAAATGTACAAGCAGGGACCTGCTTTGCTACCGAGGAAACACCATGCTAACTACAATGCTAGTTCTTCTAGCTACAAAAAACACTTTAATTGCTAAATTATAAGCCAAAATTAAACAAACACATATACTTACCTCAACCTAGAGAAAAAATAAGACAATTTACTCCACAAATTAAGACACTAAAAGACGTAGTGGTGCATGTTTGACGGTGGGGGATGGCATTCAGTAGCTGGCTGTGTGGGCAGGAAGGACCGTGCCCAACCGCGTCTTGGCCTTGCGGCCAACGCCGGAAAAATGTCCCCTAATATAGCCTGTGCCTCCTGCTCCGCAGTCGGCTGCGCTCATCTCTCGCTAACAGGCATGCTAAACTACAACCATTTAATTCCTAAACATTAAGACACACCACCAAAAATGAATTGACAAGACACATAATCAACAAAAGAAATTTAATTTTATTGTAGTTCAGCCAGCGGACCCAGTACAAAGGAGAATTTTTATTGGAAAAAACATTGGACACAACAAAAAGTTTAACAAACATTAAATATACAAATGAATCACATAAATACTTACCTGATATCCCTAATACAGTGGAATCATTCAAAAATCTACCTCAGAACACCCTGAGGAAAAGAGACCCGCTTGTGGGCGTGACCAGACACACACACGCACGCAGGCCATAAGAGGGAGCAGAGTGCTCTGGGCCTCAGATGTCCAATGATCCAGTCCAAGAAGACCTGATGAAGCCACAGCTTAGTGCCGAAACGCGTAGTCAACCTAAAAATGGACGACAGAAAAATTCAAATAAGACTCACAAATTAAGAAACACAAAATACTTACCTTGGGTTCCACCTGGAGCGGCCTGTGAGAGGGAGAAACGTCCAGCAGGAGACAGCAAACCGTTCCTATACGAGAGTGATGAAGCCAGTCAGATCATAAAGGCAGCTAGCCGATCAAAGTGACAGTGCATACCATTCCTATAGGAGAATGTGAAGAGCTAACCTAAACTGGTAGCGTACCGTTCTGGGACCCAGGAATATCATAATTCCAATTAGAAAAAAATGTACAAGCAGGGACCGCTTTGCTACCGAGAAACACCATGCTAACTACAATGCTAGTTCTTCTAGCTACAAAAAAACACTTTAATTGCTAAATTATAAGCCAAAATTAAACAAACACATATACTTACCTCAACCTAGAGAAAAAATAAGACAATTTACTCCACAAATTAAGACACTAAAAAGACGTAGTGGTGCATGTTTGACGGTGGGGGATGGCATTCAGTAGCTGGCTGTGTGGGCAGGAAGGACCGTGCCCAACCGCGTCTTGGCCTTGCGGCAACGCCGGAAAAATGTCCCCTAATATAGCCTGTGCCTCCTGCTCCGCAGTCGGCTGCGCTCATCTCTCGCTAACAGGCATGCTAAACTACAACCATTTAATTCCTAAACATTAAGACACACCACCAAAAATGAATTGACAAGACACATAATCAACAAAAGAAATTTAATTTTATTGTAGTTCAGCCAGCGGACCCAGTACAAAGGAGAATTTTTATTGGAAAAAACATTGGACACAACAAAAAGTTTAACAAACATTAAATATACAAATGAATCACATAAATACTTACCTGATATCCCTAATACAGTGGAATCATTCAAAAATCTACCTCAGAACACCCTGAGGAAAAGAGACCCGCTTGTGGGCGTGACCAGACACACACACGCACGCAGGCCATAAGAGGGAGCAGAGTGCTCTGGGCCTCAGATGTCCAATGATCAGTCCAAGAAGACCTGATGAAGGCACAGCTTAGTGCCGAAACGCGTAGTCAACCTAAAAATGGACGACAAAAAAATTCAAATAAGACTCACAAATTAAGAAACACAAAATACTTACCTTGGGTTCCACCTGGAGCGGCCTGTGAGAGGGAGAAACGTCCAGCAGGAGACAGCAAACCGTTCCTATACGAGAGTGATGAAGCCAGTCAGATCATAAAGGCAGCTAGCCGATCAAAGTGACAGTGCATACCATTCCTATAGGAGAATGTGAAGAGCTAACCTAAACTGGTAGCGTACCGTTCTGGACCCAGGAATATCATAATTCCAATTAGAAAAAAATGTACAAGCAGGGACCGCTTTGCTACCGAGAAACACCATGCTAACTACAATGCTAGTTCTTCTAGCTACAAAAAACACTTTAATTGCTAAATTATAAGCCAAAATTAAACAAACACATATACTTACCT
The DNA here is from genome assembly GCF_963854185.1 of Sardina pilchardus. NCBI lineage: Eukaryota > Metazoa > Chordata > Actinopteri > Clupeiformes > Clupeidae > Sardina > Sardina pilchardus. Next base: position 27,435 of record NW_026910890.1, on the reverse strand, counting down.
CAACCTAGAGAAAAAATAAGACAATTTACTCCACAAATTAAGACACTAAAAAGACGTAGTGGTGCATGTTTGACGGTGGGGGATGGCATTCAGTAGCTGGCTGTGTGGGCAGGAAGGACCGTGCCCAACCGCGTCTTGGCCTTGCGGCCAACGCCGGAAAAATGTCCCCTAATATAGCCTGTGCCTCCTGCTCCGCAGTCGGCTGCGCTCATCTCTCGCTAACAGGCATGCTAAACTACAACCATTTAATTCCTAAACATTAAGACACACCACCAAAAATGAATTGACAAGACACATAATCAACAAAAGAAATTTAATTTTATTGTAGTTCAGCCAGCGGACCCAGTACAAAGGAGAATTTTTATTGGAAAAAACATTGGACACAACAAAACAAAAAGTTTAACAAACATTAAATATACAAATGAATCACATAAATACTTACCTGATATCCCTAATACAGTGGAATCATTCAAAAATCTACCTCAGAACACCCTGAGGAAAAGAGACCCGCTTGTGGGCGTGACCAGACACACACACGCACGCAGGCCATAAGAGGGAGCAGAGTGCTCTGGGCCTCAGATGTCCAATGATCCAGTCCAAGAAGACCTGATGAAGGCACAGCTTAGTGCCGAAACGCGTAGTCAACCTAAAAATGGACGACAAAAAAAATTCAAATAAGACTCACAAATTAAGAAACACAAAATACTTACCTTGGGTTCCACCTGGAGCGGCCTGTGAGAGGGAGAAACGTCCAGCAGGAGACAGCAAACCGTTCCTATACGAGAGTGATGAAGCCAGTCAGATCATAAAGGCAGCTAGCCGATCAAAGTGACAGTGCATACCATTCCTATAGGAGAATGTGAAGAGCTAACCTAAACTGGTAGCGTACCGTTCTGGGACCCAGGAATATCATAATTCCAATTAGAAAAAAATGTACAAGCAGGGACCGCTTTGCTACCGAGAAACACCATGCTAACTACAATGCTAGTTCTTCTAGCTACAAAAAACACTTTAATTGCTAAATTATAAGCCAAAATTAAACAAACACATATACTTACCTCAACCTAGAGAAAAAATAAGACAATTTACTCCACAAATTAAGACACTAAAAAGACGTAGTGGTGCATGTTTGACGGTGGGGGATGGCATTCAGTAGCTGGCTGTGTGGGCAGGAAGGACCGTGCCCAACCGCGTCTTGGCCTTGCGGCCAACGCCGGAAAAATGTCCCCTAATATAGCCTGTGCCTCCTGCTCCGCAGTCGGCTGCGCTCATCTCTCGCTAACAGGCATGCTAAACTACAACCATTTAATTCCTAAACATTAAGACACACCACCAAAAATGAATTGACAAGACACATAATCAACAAAAGAAATTTAATCTTATTGTAGTTCAGCCAGCGGACCCAGTACAAAGGAGAATTTTTATTGGAAAAAACATTGGACACAACAAAAAGTTTAACAAACATTAAATATACAAATGAATCACATAAATACTTACCTGATATCCCTAATACAGTGGAATCATTCAAAAATCTACCTCAGAACACCCTGAGGAAAAGAGACCCGCTTGTGGGCGTGACCAGACACACACACGCACGCAGGCCATAAGAGGGAGCAGAGTGCTCTGGGCCTCAGATGTCCAATGATCCAGTCCAAGAAGACCTGATGAAGGCACAGCTTAGTGCCGAAACGCGTAGTCAACCTAAAAATGGACGACAAAAAAATTCAAATAAGACTCACAAATTAAGAAACACAAAATACTTACCTTGGGTTCCACCTGGAGCGGCCTGTGAGAGGGAGAAACGTCCAGCAGGAGACAGCAAACCGTTCCTATACGAGAGTGATGAAGCCAGTCAGATCATAAAGGCAGCTAGCCGATCAAAGTGACAGTGCATACCATTCCTATAGGAGAATGTGAAGAGCTAACCTAAACTGGTAGCGTACCGTTCTGGGACCCAGGAATATCATAATTCCAATTAGAAAAAAATGTACAAGCAGGGACCGCTTTGCTACCGAGAAACACCATGCTAACTACAATGCTAGTTCTTCTAGCTACAAAAAACACTTTAATTGCTAAATATAAGCCAAAATTAAACAAACACATATACTTACCTCAACCTAGAGAAAAAATAAGACAATTTACTCCACAAATTAAGACACTAAAAAGACGTAGTGGTGCATGTTTGACGGTGGGGGATGGCATTCAGTAGCTGGCTGTGTGGGCAGGAAGGACCGTGCCCAACCGCGTCTTGGCCTTGCGGCCAACGCCGGAAAAATGTCCCCTAATATAGCCTGTGCCTCCTGCTCCGCAGTCGGCTGCGCTCATCTCTCGCTAACAGGCATGCTAAACTACAACCATTTAATTCCTAAACATTAAGACACACCACCAAAAATGAATTGACAAGACACATAATCAACAAAAGAAATTTAATTTTATTGTAGTTCAGCCAGCGGACCCAGTACAAAGGAGAATTTTTATTGGAAAAAACATTGGACACAACAAAAAGTTTAACAAACATTAAATATACAAATGAATCACATAAATACTTACCTGATATCCCTAATACAGTGGAATCATTCAAAAATCTACCTCAGAACACCCTGAGGAAAAGAGACCCGCTTGTGGGCGTGACCAGACACACACACGCACGCAGGCCATAAGAGGGAGCAGAGTGCTCTGGGCCTCAGATGTCCAATGATCCAGTCCAAGAAGACCTGATGAAGGCACAGCTTAGTGCCGAAACGCGTAGTCAACCTAAAAATGGACGACAAAAAAATTCAAATAAGACTCACAAATTAAGAAACACAAAATACTTACCTTGGGTTCCACCTGGAGCGGCCTGTGAGAGGGAGAAACGTCCAGCAGGAGACAGCAAACCGTTCCTATACGAGAGTGATGAAGCCAGTCAGATCATAAAGGCAGCTAGCCGATCAAAGTGACAGTGCATACCATTCCTATAGGAGAATGTGAAGAGCTAACCTAAACTGGTAGCGTACCGTTCTGGGACCCAGGAATATCATAATTCCAATTAGAAAAAAATGTACAAGCAGGGACCGCTTTGCTACCGAGAAACACCATGCTAACTACAATGCTAGTTCTTCTAGCTACAAAAAACACTTTAATTGCTAAATTATAAGCCAAAATTAAACAAACACATATACTTACCTCAACCTAGAGAAAAAATAAGACAATTTACTCCACAAATTAAGACACTAAAAAGACGTAGTGGTGCATGTTTGACGGTGGGGGATGGCATTCAGTAGCTGGCTGTGTGGGCAGGAAGGACCGTGCCCAACCGCGTCTTGGCCTTGCGGCCAACGCCGGAAAAATGTCCCCTAATATAGCCTGTGCCTCCTGCTCCGCAGTCGGCTGCGCTCATCTCTCGCTAACAGGCATGCTAAACTACAACCATTTAATTCCTAAACATTAAGACACACCACCAAAAATGAATTGACAAGACACATAATCAACAAAAGAAATTTAATTTTATTGTAGTTCAGCCAGCGGACCCAGTACAAAGGAGAATTTTTATTGGAAAAAACATTGGACACAACAAAAAGTTTAACAAACATTAAATATACAAATGAATCACATAAATACTTACCTGATATCCCTAATACAGTGGAATCATTCAAAAATCTACCTCAGAACACCCTGAGGAAAAGAGACCCGCTTGTGGGCGTGACCAGACACACACACGCACGCAGGCCATAAGAGGGAGCAGAGTGCTCTGGGCCTCAGATGTCCAATGATCCAGTCCAAGAAGACCTGATGAAGGCACAGCTTAGTGCCGAAACGCGTAGTCAACCTAAAAATGGACGACAAAAAAATTCAAATAAGACTCACAAATTAAGAAACACAAAATACTTACCTTGGGTTCCACCTGGAGCGGCCTGTGAGAGGGAGAAACGTCCAGCAGGAGACAGCAAACCGTTCCTATACGAGAGTGATGAAGCCAGTCAGATCATAAAGGCAGCTAGCCGATCAAAGTGACAGTGCATACCATTCCTATAGGAGAATGTGAAGAGCTAACCTAAACTGGTAGCGTACCGTTCTGGGACCCAGGAATATCATAATTCCAATTAGAAAAAAATGTACAAGCAGGGACCGCTTTGCTACCGAGAAACACCATGCTAACTACAATGCTAGTTCTTCTAGCTACAAAAAACACTTTAATTGCTAAATTATAAGCCAAAATTAAACAAACACATATACTTACCTCAACCTAGAGAAAAAATAAGACAATTTACTCCACAAATTAAGACACTAAAAAGACGTAGTGGTGCATGTTTGACGGTGGGGGATGGCATTCAGTAGCTGGCTGTGTGGGCAGGAAGGACCGTGCCCAACCGCGTCTTGGCCTTGCGGCCAACGCCGGAAAAATGTCCCCTAATATAGCCTGTGCCTCCTGCTCCGCAGTCGGCTGCGCTCATCTCTCGCTAACAGGCATGCTAAACTACAACCATTTAATTCCTAAACATTAAGACACACCACCAAAAATGAATTGACAAGACACATAATCAACAAAAGAAATTTAATTTTATTGTAGTTCAGCCAGCGGACCCAGTACAAAGGAGAATTTTTATTGGAAAAAACATTGGACACAACAAAAAGTTTAACAAACATTAAATATACAAATGAATCACATAAATACTTACCTGATATCCCTAATACAGTGGAATCATTCAAAAATCTACCTCAGAACACCCTGAGGAAAAGAGACCCGCTTGTGGGCGTGACCAGACACACACACGCACGCAGGCCATAAGAGGGAGCAGAGTGCTCTGGGCCTCAGATGTCCAATGATCCAGTCCAAGAAGACCTGATGAAGGCACAGCTTAGTGCCGAAACGCGTAGTCAACCTAAAAATGGACGACAAAAAAATTCAAATAAGACTCACAAATTAAGAAACACAAAATACTTACCTTGGGTTCCACCTGGAGCGGCCTGTGAGAGGGAGAAACGTCCAGCAGGAGACAGCAAACCGTTCCTATACGAGAGTGATGAAGCCAGTCAGATCATAAAGGCAGCTAGCCGATCAAAGTGACAGTGCATACCATTCCTATAGGAGAATGTGAAGAGCTAACCTAAACTGGTAGCGTACCGTTCTGGGACCCAGGAATATCATAATTCCAATTAGAAAAAAATGTACAAGCAGGGACCGCTTTGCTACCGAGAAACACCATGCTAACTACAATGCTAGTTCTTCTAGCTACAAAAAACACTTTAATTGCTAAATTATAAGCCAAAATTAAACAAACACATATACTTACCTCAACCTAGAGAAAAAATAAGACAATTTACTCCACAAATTAAGACACTAAAAAGACGTAGTGGTGCATGTTTGACGGTGGGGGATGGCATTCAGTAGCTGGCTGTGTGGGCAGGAAGGACCGTGCCCAACCGCGTCTTGGCCTTGCGGCCAACGCCGGAAAAATGTCCCCTAATATAGCCTGTGCCTCCTGCTCCGCAGTCGGCTGCGCTCATCTCTCGCTAACAGGCATGCTAAACTACAACCATTTAATTCCTAAACATTAAGACACACCACCAAAAATGAATTGACAAGACACATAATCAACAAAAGAAATTTAATTTTATTGTAGTTCAGCCAGCGGACCCAGTACAAAGGAGAATTTTTATTGGAAAAAACATTGGACACAACAAAAAGTTTAACAAACATTAAATATACAAATGAATCACATAAATACTTACCTGATATCCCTAATACAGTGGAATCATTCAAAAATCTACCTCAGAACACCCTGAGGAAAAGAGACCCGCTTGTGGGCGTGACCAGACACACACACGCACGCAGGCCATAAGAGGGAGCAGAGTGCTCTGGGCCTCAGATGTCCAATGATCCAGTCCAAGAAGACCTGATGAAGGCACAGCTTAGTGCCGAAACGCGTAGTCAACCTAAAAATGGACGACAAAAAAATTCAAATAAGACTCACAAATTAAGAAACACAAAATACTTACCTTGGGTTCCACCTGGAGCGGCCTGTGAGAGGGAGAAACGTCCAGCAGGAGACAGCAAACCGTTCCTATACGAGAGTGATGAAGCCAGTCAGATCATAAAGGCAGCTAGCCGATCAAAGTGACAGTGCATACCATTCCTATAGGAGAATGTGAAGAGCTAACCTAAACTGGTAGCGTACCGTTCTGGGACCCAGGAATATCATAATTCCAATTAGAAAAAAATGTACAAGCAGGGACCGCTTTGCTACCGAGAAACACCATGCTAACTACAATGCTAGTTCTTCTAGCTACAAAAAACACTTTAATTGCTAAATTATAAGCCAAAATTAAACAAACACATATACTTACCTCAACCTAGAGAAAAAATAAGACAATTTACTCCACAAATTAAGACACTAAAAAGACGTAGTGGTGCATGTTTGACGGTGGGGGATGGCATTCAGTAGCTGGCTGTGTGGGCAGGAAGGACCGTGCCCAACCGCGTCTTGGCCTTGCGGCCAACGCCGGAAAAATGTCCCCTAATATAGCCTGTGCCTCCTGCTCCGCAGTCGGCTGCGCTCATCTCTCGCTAACAGGCATGCTAAACTACAACCATTTAATTCCTAAACATTAAGACACACCACCAAAAATGAATTGACAAGACACATAATCAACAAAAGAAATTTAATTTTATTGTAGTTCAGCCAGCGGACCCAGTACAAAGGAGAATTTTTATTGGAAAAAACATTGGACACAACAAAAAGTTTAACAAACATTAAATATACAAATGAATCACATAAATACTTACCTGATATCCCTAATACAGTGGAATCATTCAAAAATCTACCTCAGAACACCCTGAGGAAAAGAGACCCGCTTGTGGGCGTGACCAGACACACACACGCACGCAGGCCATAAGAGGGAGCAGAGTGCTCTGGGCCTCAGATGTCCAATGATCCAGTCCAAGAAGACCTGATGAAGGCACAGCTTAGTGCCGAAACGCGTAGTCAACCTAAAAATGGACGACAAAAAAATTCAAATAAGACTCACAAATTAAGAAACACAAAATACTTACCTTGGGTTCCACCTGGAGCGGCCTGTGAGAGGGAGAAACGTCCAGCAGGAGACAGCAAACCGTTCCTATACGAGAGTGATGAAGCCAGTCAGATCATAAAGGCAGCTAGCCGATCAAAGTGACAGTGCATACCATTCCTATAGGAGAATGTGAAGAGCTAACCTAAACTGGTAGCGTACCGTTCTGGGACCCAGGAATATCATAATTCCAATTAGAAAAAAATGTACAAGCAGGGACCGCTTTGCTACCGAGAAACACCATGCTAACTACAATGCTAGTTCTTCTAGCTACAAAAAACACTTTAATTGCTAAATTATAAGCCAAAATTAAACAAACACATATACTTACCTCAACCTAGAGAAAAAATAAGACAATTTACTCCACAAATTAAGACACTAAAAAGACGTAGTGGTGCATGTTTGACGGTGGGGGATGGCATTCAGTAGCTGGCTGTGTGGGCAGGAAGGACCGTGCCCAACCGCGTCTTGGCCTTGCGGCCAACGCCGGAAAAATGTCCCCTAATATAGCCTGTGCCTCCTGCTCCGCAGTCGGCTGCGCTCATCTCTCGCTAACAGGCATGCTAAACTACAACCATTTAATTCCTAAACATTAAGACACACCACCAAAAATGAATTGACAAGACACATAATCAACAAAAGAAATTTAATTTTATTGTAGTTCAGCCAGCGGACCCAGTACAAAGGAGAATTTTTATTGGAAAAAACATTGGACACAACAAAAAGTTTAACAAACATTAAATATACAAATGAATCACATAAATACTTACCTGATATCCCTAATACAGTGGAATCATTCAAAAATCTACCTCAGAACACCCTGAGGAAAAGAGACCCGCTTGTGGGCGTGACCAGACACACACACGCACGCAGGCCATAAGAGGGAGCAGAGTGCTCTGGGCCTCAGATGTCCAATGATCCAGTCCAAGAAGACCTGATGAAGGCACAGCTTAGTGCCGAAACGCGTAGTCAACCTAAAAATGGACGACAAAAAAATTCAAATAAGACTCACAAATTAAGAAACACAAAATACTTACCTTGGGTTCCACCTGGAGCGGCCTGTGAGAGGGAGAAACGTCCAGCAGGAGACAGCAAACCGTTCCTATACGAGAGTGATGAAGCCAGTCAGATCATAAAGGCAGCTAGCCGATCAAAGTGACAGTGCATACCATTCCTATAGGAGAATGTGAAGAGCTAACCTAAACTGGTAGCGTACCGTTCTGGGACCCAGGAATATCATAATTCCAATTAGAAAAAAATGTACAAGCAGGGACCGCTTTGCTACCGAGAAACACCATGCTAACTACAATGCTAGTTCTTCTAGCTACAAAAAACACTTTAATTGCTAAATTATAAGCCAAAATTAAACAAACACATATACTTACCTCAACCTAGAGAAAAAATAAGACAATTTACTCCACAAATTAAGACACTAAAAAGACGTAGTGGTGCATGTTTGACGGTGGGGGATGGCATTCAGTAGCTGGCTGTGTGGGCAGGAAGGACCGTGCCCAACCGCGTCTTGGCCTTGCGGCCAACGCCGGAAAAATGTCCCCTAATATAGCCTGTGCCTCCTGCTCCGCAGTCGGCTGCGCTCATCTCTCGCTAACAGGCATGCTAAACTACAACCATTTAATTCCTAAACATTAAGACACACCACCAAAAATGAATTGACAAGACACATAATCAACAAAAGAAATTTAATTTTATTGTAGTTCAGCCAGCGGACCCAGTACAAAGGAGAATTTTTATTGGAAAAAACATTGGACACAACAAAAAGTTTAACAAACATTAAATATACAAATGAATCACATAAATACTTACCTGATATCCCTAATACAGTGGAATCATTCAAAAATCTACCTCAGAACACCCTGAGGAAAAGAGACCCGCTTGTGGGCGTGACCAGACACACACACGCACGCAGGCCATAAGAGGGAGCAGAGTGCTCTGGGCCTCAGATGTCCAATGATCCAGTCCAAGAAGACCTGATGAAGGCACAGCTTAGTGCCGAAACGCGTAGTCAACCTAAAAATGGACGACAAAAAAATTCAAATAAGACTCACAAATTAAGAAACACAAAATACTTACCTTGGGTTCCACCTGGAGCGGCCTGTGAGAGGGAGAAACGTCCAGCAGGAGACAGCAAACCGTTCCTATACGAGAGTGATGAAGCCAGTCAGATCATAAAGGCAGCTAGCCGATCAAAGTGACAGTGCATACCATTCCTATAGGAGAATGTGAAGAGCTAACCTAAACTGGTAGCGTACCGTTCTGGGACCCAGGAATATCATAATTCCAATTAGAAAAAAATGTACAAGCAGGGACCGCTTTGCTACCGAGAAACACCATGCTAACTACAATGCTAGTTCTTCTAGCTACAAAAAACACTTTAATTGCTAAATTATAAGCCAAAATTAAACAAACACATATACTTACCTCAACCTAGAGAAAAAATAAGACAATTTACTCCACAAATTAAGACACTAAAAAGACGTAGTGGTGCATGTTTGACGGTGGGGGATGGCATTCAGTAGCTGGCTGTGTGGGCAGGAAGGACCGTGCCCAACCGCGTCTTGGCCTTGCGGCCAACGCCGGAAAAATGTCCCCTAATATAGCCTGTGCCTCCTGCTCCGCAGTCGGCTGCGCTCATCTCTCGCTAACAGGCATGCTAAACTACAACCATTTAATTCCTAAACATTAAGACACACCACCAAAAATGAATTGACAAGACACATAATCAACAAAAGAAATTTAATTTTATTGTAGTTCAGCCAGCGGACCCAGTACAAAGGAGAATTTTTATTGGAAAAAACATTGGACACAACAAAAAGTTTAACAAACATTAAATATACAAATGAATCACATAAATACTTACCTGATATCCCTAATACAGTGGAATCATTCAAAAATCTACCTCAGAACACCCTGAGGAAAAGAGACCCGCTTGTGGGCGTGACCAGACACACACACGCACGCAGGCCATAAGAGGGAGCAGAGTGCTCTGGGCCTCAGATGTCCAATGATCCAGTCCAAGAAGACCTGATGAAGGCACAGCTTAGTGCCGAAACGCGTAGTCAACCTAAAAATGGACGACAAAAAAATTCAAATAAGACTCACAAATTAAGAAACACAAAATACTTACCTTGGGTTCCACCTGGAGCGGCCTGTGAGAGGGAGAAACGTCCAGCAGGAGACAGCAAACCGTTCCTATACGAGAGTGATGAAGCCAGTCAGATCATAAAGGCAGCTAGCCGATCAAAGTGACAGTGCATACCATTCCTATAGGAGAATGTGAAGAGCTAACCTAAACTGGTAGCGTACCGTTCTGGGACCCAGGAATATCATAATTCCAATTAGAAAAAAATGTACAAGCAGGGACCGCTTTGCTACCGAGAAACACCATGCTAACTACAATGCTAGTTCTTCTAGCTACAAAAAACACTTTAATTGCTAAATTATAAGCCAAAATTAAACAAACACATATACTTACCTCAACCTAGAGAAAAAATAAGACAATTTACTCCACAAATTAAGACACTAAAAAGACGTAGTGGTGCATGTTTGACGGTGGGGGATGGCATTCAGTAGCTGGCTGTGTGGGCAGGAAGGACCGTGCCCAACCGCGTCTTGGCCTTGCGGCCAACGCCGGAAAAATGTCCCCTAATATAGCCTGTGCCTCCTGCTCCGCAGTCGGCTGCGCTCATCTCTCGCTAACAGGCATGCTAAACTACAACCATTTAATTCCTAAACATTAAGACACACCACCAAAAATGAATTGACAAGACACATAATCAACAAAAGAAATTTAATTTTATTGTAGTTCAGCCAGCGGACCCAGTACAAAGGAGAATTTTTATTGGAAAAAACATTGGACACAACAAAAAGTTTAACAAACATTAAATATACAAATGAATCACATAAATACTTACCTGATATCCCTAATACAGTGGAATCATTCAAAAATCTACCTCAGAACACCCTGAGGAAAAGAGACCCGCTTGTGGGCGTGACCAGACACACACACGCACGCAGGCCATAAGAGGGAGCAGAGTGCTCTGGGCCTCAGATGTCCAATGATCCAGTCCAAGAAGACCTGATGAAGGCACAGCTTAGTGCCGAAACGCGTAGTCAACCTAAAAATGGACGACAAAAAAATTCAAATAAGACTCACAAATTAAGAAACACAAAATACTTACCTTGGGTTCCACCTGGAGCGGCCTGTGAGAGGGAGAAACGTCCAGCAGGAGACAGCAAACCGTTCCTATACGAGAGTGATGAAGCCAGTCAGATCATAAAGGCAGCTAGCCGATCAAAGTGACAGTGCATACCATTCCTATAGGAGAATGTGAAGAGCTAACCTAAACTGGTAGCGTACCGTTCTGGGACCCAGGAATATCATAATTCCAATTAGAAAAAAATGTACAAGCAGGGACCGCTTTGCTACCGAGAAACACCATGCTAACTACAATGCTAGTTCTTCTAGCTACAAAAAACACTTTAATTGCTAAATTATAAGCCAAAATTAAACAAACACATATACTTACCTCAACCTAGAGAAAAAATAAGACAATTTACTCCACAAATTAAGACACTAAAAAGACGTAGTGGTGCATGTTTGACGGTGGGGGATGGCATTCAGTAGCTGGCTGTGTGGGCAGGAAGGACCGTGCCCAACCGCGTCTTGGCCTTGCGGCCAACGCCGGAAAAATGTCCCCTAATATAGCCTGTGCCTCCTGCTCCGCAGTCGGCTGCGCTCATCTCTCGCTAACAGGCATGCTAAACTACAACCATTTAATTCCTAAACATTAAGACACACCACCAAAAATGAATTGACAAGACACATAATCAACAAAAGAAATTTAATTTTATTGTAGTTCAGCCAGCGGACCCAGTACAAAGGAGAATTTTTATTGGAAAAAACATTGGACACAACAAAAAGTTTAACAAACATTAAATATACAAATGAATCACATAAATACTTACCTGATATCCCTAATACAGTGGAATCATTCAAAAATCTACCTCAGAACACCCTGAGGAAAAGAGACCCGCTTGTGGGCGTGACCAGACACACACACACGCACGCAGGCCATAAGAGGGAGCAGAGTGCTCTGGGCCTCAGATGTCCAATGATCCAGTCCAAGAAGACCTGATGAAGGCACAGCTTAGTGCCGAAACGCGTAGTCAACCTAAAAATGGACGACAAAAAAATTCAAATAAGACTCACAAATTAAGAAACACAAAATACTTACCTTGGGTTCCACCTGGAGCGGCCTGTGAGAGGGAGAAACGTCCAGCAGGAGACAGCAAACCGTTCCTATACGAGAGTGATGAAGCCAGTCAGATCATAAAGGCAGCTAGCCGATCAAAGTGACAGTGCATACCATTCCTATAGGAGAATGTGAAGAGCTAACCTAAACTGGTAGCGTACCGTTCTGGGACCCAGGAATATCATAATTCCAATTAGAAAAAAATGTACAAGCAGGGACCGCTTTGCTACCGAGAAACACCATGCTAACTACAATGCTAGTTCTTCTAGCTACAAAAAACACTTTAATTGCTAAATTATAAGCCAAAATTAAACAAACACATATACTTACCTCAACCTAGAGAAAAAATAAGACAATTTACTCCACAAATTAAGACACTAAAAAGACGTAGTGGTGCATGTTTGACGGTGGGGGATGGCATTCAGTAGCTGGCTGTGTGGGCAGGAAGGACCGTGCCCAACCGCGTCTTGGCCTTGCGGCCAACGCCGGAAAAATGTCCCCTAATATAGCCTGTGCCTCCTGCTCCGCAGTCGGCTGCGCTCATCTCTCGCTAACAGGCATGCTAAACTACAACCATTTAATTCCTAAACATTAAGACACACCACCAAAAATGAATTGACAAGACACATAATCAACAAAAGAAATTTAATTTTATTGTAGTTCAGCCAGCGGACCCAGTACAAAGGAGAATTTTTATTGGAAAAAACATTGGACACAACAAAAAGTTTAACAAACATTAAATATACAAATGAATCACATAAATACTTACCTGATATCCCTAATACAGTGGAATCATTCAAAAATCTACCTCAGAACACCCTGAGGAAAAGAGACCCGCTTGTGGGCGTGACCAGACACACACACGCACGCAGGCCATAAGAGGGAGCAGAGTGCTCTGGGCCTCAGATGTCCAATGATCCAGTCCAAGAAGACCTGATGAAGGCACAGCTTAGTGCCGAAACGCGTAGTCAACCTAAAAATGGACGACAAAAAAATTCAAATAAGACTCACAAATTAAGAAACACAAAATACTTACCTTGGGTTCCACCTGGAGCGGCCTGTGAGAGGGAGAAACGTCCAGCAGGAGACAGCAAACCGTTCCTATACGAGAGTGATGAAGCCAGTCAGATCATAAAGGCAGCTAGCCGATCAAAGTGACAGTGCATACCATTCCTATAGGAGAATGTGAAGAGCTAACCTAAACTGGTAGCGTACCGTTCTGGGACCCAGGAATATCATAATTCCAATTAGAAAAAAATGTACAAGCAGGGACCGCTTTGCTACCGAGAAACACCATGCTAACTACAATGCTAGTTCTTCTAGCTACAAAAAACACTTTAATTGCTAAATTATAAGCCAAAATTAAACAAACACATATACTTACCTCAACCTAGAGAAAAAATAAGACAATTTACTCCACAAATTAAGACACTAAAAAGACGTAGTGGTGCATGTTTGACGGTGGGGGATGGCATTCAGTAGCTGGCTGTGTGGGCAGGAAGGACCGTGCCCAACCGCGTCTTGGCCTTGCGGCCAACGCCGGAAAAATGTCCCCTAATATAGCCTGTGCCTCCTGCTCCGCAGTCGGCTGCGCTCATCTCTCGCTAACAGGCATGCTAAACTACAACCATTTAATTCCTAAACATTAAGACACACCACCAAAAATGAATTGACAAGACACATAATCAACAAAAGAAATTTAATTTTATTGTAGTTCAGCCAGCGGACCCAGTACAAAGGAGAATTTTTATTGGAAAAAACATTGGACACAACAAAAAGTTTAACAAACATTAAATATACAAATGAATCACATAAATACTTACCTGATATCCCTAATACAGTGGAATCATTCAAAAATCTACCTCAGAACACCCTGAGGAAAAGAGACCCGCTTGTGGGCGTGACCAGACACACACACGCACGCAGGCCATAAGAGGGAGCAGAGTGCTCTGGGCCTCAGATGTCCAATGATCCAGTCCAAGAAGACCTGATGAAGGCACAGCTTAGTGCCGAAACGCGTAGTCAACCTAAAAATGGACGACAAAAAAATTCAAATAAGACTCACAAATTAAGAAACACAAAATACTTACCTTGGGTTCCACCTGGAGCGGCCTGTGAGAGGGAGAAACGTCCAGCAGGAGACAGCAAACCGTTCCTATACGAGAGTGATGAAGCCAGTCAGATCATAAAGGCAGCTAGCCGATCAAAGTGACAGTGCATACCATTCCTATAGGAGAATGTGAAGAGCTAACCTAAACTGGTAGCGTACCGTTCTGGGACCCAGGAATATCATAATTCCAATTAGAAAAAAATGTACAAGCAGGGACCGCTTTGCTACCGAGAAACACCATGCTAACTACAATGCTAGTTCTTCTAGCTACAAAAAACACTTTAATTGCTAAATTATAAGCCAAAATTAAACAAACACATATACTTACCTCAACCTAGAGAAAAAATAAGACAATTTACTCCACAAATTAAGACACTAAAAAGACGTAGTGGTGCATGTTTGACGGTGGGGGATGGCATTCAGTAGCTGGCTGTGTGGGCAGGAAGGACCGTGCCCAACCGCGTCTTGGCCTTGCGGCCAACGCCGGAAAAATGTCCCCTAATATAGCCTGTGCCTCCTGCTCCGCAGTCGGCTGCGCTCATCTCTCGCTAACAGGCATGCTAAACTACAACCATTTAATTCCTAAACATTAAGACACACCACCAAAAATGAATTGACAAGACACATAATCAACAAAAGAAATTTAATTTTATTGTAGTTCAGCCAGCGGACCCAGTACAAAGGAGAATTTTTATTGGAAAAAACATTGGACACAACAAAAAGTTTAACAAACATTAAATATACAAATGAATCACATAAATACTTACCTGATATCCCTAATACAGTGGAATCATTCAAAAATCTACCTCAGAACACCCTGAGGAAAAGAGACCCGCTTGTGGGCGTGACCAGACACACACACGCACGCAGGCCATAAGAGGGAGCAGAGTGCTCTGGGCCTCAGATGTCCAATGATCCAGTCCAAGAAGACCTGATGAAGGCACAGCTTAGTGCCGAAACGCGTAGTCAACCTAAAAATGGACGACAAAAAAATTCAAATAAGACTCACAAATTAAGAAACACAAAATACTTACCTTGGGTTCCACCTGGAGCGGCCTGTGAGAGGGAGAAACGTCCAGCAGGAGACAGCAAACCGTTCCTATACGAGAGTGATGAAGCCAGTCAGATCATAAAGGCAGCTAGCCGATCAAAGTGACAGTGCATACCATTCCTATAGGAGAATGTGAAGAGCTAACCTAAACTGGTAGCGTACCGTTCTGGGACCCAGGAATATCATAATTCCAATTAGAAAAAAACGTACAAGCAGGGACCGCTTTGCTACCGAGAAACACCATGCTAACTACAATGCTAGTTCTTCTAGCTACAAAAAACACTTTAATTGCTAAATTATAAGCCAAAATTAAACAAACACATATACTTACCTCAACCTAGAGAAAAAATAAGACAATTTACTCCACAAATTAAGACACTAAAAAGACGTAGTGGTGCATGTTTGACGGTGGGGGATGGCATTCAGTAGCTGGCTGTGTGGGCAGGAAGGACCGTGCCCAACCGCGTCTTGGCCTTGCGGCCAACGCCGGAAAAATGTCCCCTAATATAGCCTGTGCCTCCTGCTCCGCAGTCGGCTGCGCTCATCTCTCGCTAACAGGCATGCTAAACTACAACCATTTAATTCCTAAACATTAAGACACACCACCAAAAATGAATTGACAAGACACATAATCAACAAAAGAAATTTAATTTTATTGTAGTTCAGCCAGCGGACCCAGTACAAAGGAGAATTTTTATTGGAAAAAACATTGGACACAACAAAAAGTTTAACAAACATTAAATATACAAATGAATCACATAAATACTTACCTGATATCCCTAATACAGTGGAATCATTCAAAAATCTACCTCAGAACACCCTGAGGAAAAGAGACCCGCTTGTGGGCGTGACCAGACACACACACGCACGCAGGCCATAAGAGGGAGCAGAGTGCTCTGGGCCTCAGATGTCCAATGATCCAGTCCAAGAAGACCTGATGAAGGCACAGCTTAGTGCCGAAACGCGTAGTCAACCTAAAAATGGACGACAAAAAAATTCAAATAAGACTCACAAATTAAGAAACACAAAATACTTACCTTGGGTTCCACCTGGAGCGGCCTGTGAGAGGGAGAAACGTCCAGCAGGAGACAGCAAACCGTTCCTATACGAGAGTGATGAAGCCAGTCAGATCATAAAGGCAGCTAGCCGATCAAAGTGACAGTGCATACCATTCCTATAGGAGAATGTGAAGAGCTAACCTAAACTGGTAGCGTACCGTTCTGGGACCCAGGAATATCATAATTCCAATTAGAAAAAAACGTACAAGCAGGGACCGCTTTGCTACCGAGAAACACCATGCTAACTACAATGCTAGTTCTTCTAGCTACAAAAAACACTTTAATTGCTAAATTATAAGCCAAAATTAAACAAACACATATACTTACCTCAACCTAGAGAAAAAATAAGACAATTTACTCCACAAATTAAGACACTAAAAAGACGTAGTGGTGCATGTTTGACGGTGGGGGATGGCATTCAGTAGCTGGCTGTGTGGGCAGGAAGGACCGTGCCCAACCGCGTCTTGGCCTTGCGGCCAACGCCGGAAAAATGTCCCCTAATATAGCCTGTGCCTCCTGCTCCGCAGTCGGCTGCGCTCATCTCTCGCTAACAGGCATGCTAAACTACAACCATTTAATTCCTAAACATTAAGACACACCACCAAAAATGAATTGACAAGACACATAATCAACAAAAGAAATTTAATTTTATTGTAGTTCAGCCAGCGGACCCAGTACAAAGGAGAATTTTTATTGGAAAAAACATTGGACACAACAAAAAGTTTAACAAACATTAAATATACAAATGAATCACATAAATACTTACCTGATATCCCTAATACAGTGGAATCATTCAAAAATCTACCTCAGAACACCCTGAGGAAAAGAGACCCGCTTGTGGGCGTGACCAGACACACACACGCACGCAGGCCATAAGAGGGAGCAGAGTGCTCTGGGCCTCAGATGTCCAATGATCCAGTCCAAGAAGACCTGATGAAGGCACAGCTTAGTGCCGAAACGCGTAGTCAACCTAAAAATGGACGACAAAAAAATTCAAATAAGACTCACAAATTAAGAAACACAAAATACTTACCTTGGGTTCCACCTGGAGCGGCCTGTGAGAGGGAGAAACGTCCAGCAGGAGACAGCAAACCGTTCCTATACGAGAGTGATGAAGCCAGTCAGATCATAAAGGCAGCTAGCCGATCAAAGTGACAGTGCATACCATTCCTATAGGAGAATGTGAAGAGCTAACCTAAACTGGTAGCGTACCGTTCTGGGACCCAGGAATATCATAATTCCAATTAGAAAAAAACGTACAAGCAGGGACCGCTTTGCTACCGAGAAACACCATGCTAACTACAATGCTAGTTCTTCTAGCTACAAAAAACACTTTAATTGCTAAATTATAAGCCAAAATTAAACAAACACATATACTTACCTCAACCTAGAGAAAAAATAAGACAATTTACTCCACAAATTAAGACACTAAAAAGACGTAGTGGTGCATGTTTGACGGTGGGGGATGGCATTCAGTAGCTGGCTGTGTGGGCAGGAAGGACCGTGCCCAACCGCGTCTTGGCCTTGCGGCCAACGCCGGAAAAATGTCCCCTAATATAGCCTGTGCCTCCTGCTCCGCAGTCGGCTGCGCTCATCTCTCGCTAACAGGCATGCTAAACTACAACCATTTAATTCCTAAACATTAAGACACACCACCAAAAATGAATTGACAAGACACATAATCAACAAAAGAAATTTAATTTTATTGTAGTTCAGCCAGCGGACCCAGTACAAAGGAGAATTTTTATTGGAAAAAACATTGGACACAACAAAAAGTTTAACAAACATTAAATATACAAATGAATCACATAAATACTTACCTGATATCCCTAATACAGTGGAATCATTCAAAAATCTACCTCAGAACACCCTGAGGAAAAGAGACCCGCTTGTGGGCGTGACCAGACACACACACGCACGCAGGCCATAAGAGGGAGCAGAGTGCTCTGGGCCTCAGATGTCCAATGATCCAGTCCAAGAAGACCTGATGAAGGCACAGCTTAGTGCCGAAACGCGTAGTCAACCTAAAAATGGACGACAAAAAAATTCAAATAAGACTCACAAATTAAGAAACACAAAATACTTACCTTGGGTTCCACCTGGAGCGGCCTGTGAGAGGGAGAAACGTCCAGCAGGAGACAGCAAACCGTTCCTATACGAGAGTGATGAAGCCAGTCAGATCATAAAGGCAGCTAGCCGATCAAAGTGACAGTGCATACCATTCCTATAGGAGAATGTGAAGAGCTAACCTAAACTGGTAGCGTACCGTTCTGGGACCCAGGAATATCATAATTCCAATTAGAAAAAAACGTACAAGCAGGGACCGCTTTGCTACCGAGAAACACCATGCTAACTACAATGCTAGTTCTTCTAGCTACAAAAAACACTTTAATTGCTAAATTATAAGCCAAAATTAAACAAACACATATACTTACCTCAACCTAGAGAAAAAATAAGACAATTTACTCCACAAATTAAGACACTAAAAAGACGTAGTGGTGCATGTTTGACGGTGGGGGATGGCATTCAGTAGCTGGCTGTGTGGGCAGGAAGGACCGTGCCCAACCGCGTCTTGGCCTTGCGGCCAACGCCGGAAAAATGTCCCCTAATATAGCCTGTGCCTCCTGCTCCGCAGTCGGCTGCGCTCATCTCTCGCTAACAGGCATGCTAAACTACAACCATTTAATTCCTAAACATTAAGACACACCACCAAAAATGAATTGACAAGACACATAATCAACAAAAGAAATTTAATTTTATTGTAGTTCAGCCAGCGGACCCAGTACAAAGGAGAATTTTTATTGGAAAAAACATTGGACACAACAAAAAGTTTAACAAACATTAAATATACAAATGAATCACATAAATACTTACCTGATATCCCTAATACAGTGGAATCATTCAAAAATCTACCTCAGAACACCCTGAGGAAAAGAGACCCGCTTGTGGGCGTGACCAGACACACACACGCACGCAGGCCATAAGAGGGAGCAGAGTGCTCTGGGCCTCAGATGTCCAATGATCCAGTCCAAGAAGACCTGATGAAGGCACAGCTTAGTGCCGAAACGCGTAGTCAACCTAAAAATGGACGACAAAAAAATTCAAATAAGACTCACAAATTAAGAAACACAAAATACTTACCTTGGGTTCCACCTGGAGCGGCCTGTGAGAGGGAGAAACGTCCAGCAGGAGACAGCAAACCGTTCCTATACGAGAGTGATGAAGCCAGTCAGATCATAAAGGCAGCTAGCCGATCAAAGTGACAGTGCATACCATTCCTATAGGAGAATGTGAAGAGCTAACCTAAACTGGTAGCGTACCGTTCTGGGACCCAGGAATATCATAATTCCAATTAGAAAAAAACGTACAAGCAGGGACCGCTTTGCTACCGAGAAACACCATGCTAACTACAATGCTAGTTCTTCTAGCTACAAAAAACACTTTAATTGCTAAATTATAAGCCAAAATTAAACAAACACATATACTTACCTCAACCTAGAGAAAAAATAAGACAATTTACTCCACAAATTAAGACACTAAAAAGACGTAGTGGTGCATGTTTGACGGTGGGGGATGGCATTCAGTAGCTGGCTGTGTGGGCAGGAAGGACCGTGCCCAACCGCGTCTTGGCCTTGCGGCCAACGCCGGAAAAATGTCCCCTAATATAGCCTGTGCCTCCTGCTCCGCAGTCGGCTGCGCTCATCTCTCGCTAACAGGCATGCTAAACTACAACCATTTAATTCCTAAACATTAAGACACACCACCAAAAATGAATTGACAAGACACATAATCAACAAAAGAAATTTAATTTTATTGTAGTTCAGCCAGCGGACCCAGTACAAAGGAGAATTTTTATTGGAAAAAACATTGGACACAACAAAAAGTTTAACAAACATTAAATATACAAATGAATCACATAAATACTTACCTGATATCCCTAATACAGTGGAATCATTCAAAAATCTACCTCAGAACACCCTGAGGAAAAGAGACCCGCTTGTGGGCGTGACCAGACACACACACGCACGCAGGCCATAAGAGGGAGCAGAGTGCTCTGGGCCTCAGATGTCCAATGATCCAGTCCAAGAAGACCTGATGAAGGCACAGCTTAGTGCCGAAACGCGTAGTCAACCTAAAAATGGACGACAAAAAAATTCAAATAAGACTCACAAATTAAGAAACACAAAATACTTACCTTGGGTTCCACCTGGAGCGGCCTGTGAGAGGGAGAAACGTCCAGCAGGAGACAGCAAACCGTTCCTATACGAGAGTGATGAAGCCAGTCAGATCATAAAGGCAGCTAGCCGATCAAAGTGACAGTGCATACCATTCCTATAGGAGAATGTGAAGAGCTAACCTAAACTGGTAGCGTACCGTTCTGGGACCCAGGAATATCATAATTCCAATTAGAAAAAAACGTACAAGCAGGGACCGCTTTGCTACCGAGAAACACCATGCTAACTACAATGCTAGTTCTTCTAGCTACAAAAAACACTTTAATTGCTAAATTATAAGCCAAAATTAAACAAACACATATACTTACCTCAACCTAGAGAAAAAATAAGACAATTTACTCCACAAATTAAGACACTAAAAAGACGTAGTGGTGCATGTTTGACGGTGGGGGATGGCATTCAGTAGCTGGCTGTGTGGGCAGGAAGGACCGTGCCCAACCGCGTCTTGGCCTTGCGGCCAACGCCGGAAAAATGTCCCCTAATATAGCCTGTGCCTCCTGCTCCGCAGTCGGCTGCGCTCATCTCTCGCTAACAGGCATGCTAAACTACAACCATTTAATTCCTAAACATTAAGACACACCACCAAAAATGAATTGACAAGACACATAATCAACAAAAGAAATTTAATTTTATTGTAGTTCAGCCAGCGGACCCAGTACAAAGGAGAATTTTTATTGGAAAAAACATTGGACACAACAAAAAGTTTAACAAACATTAAATATACAAATGAATCACATAAATACTTACCTGATATCCCTAATACAGTGGAATCATTCAAAAATCTACCTCAGAACACCCTGAGGAAAAGAGACCCGCTTGTGGGCGTGACCAGACACACACACGCACGCAGGCCATAAGAGGGAGCAGAGTGCTCTGGGCCTCAGATGTCCAATGATCCAGTCCAAGAAGACCTGATGAAGGCACAGCTTAGTGCCGAAACGCGTAGTCAACCTAAAAATGGACGACAAAAAAATTCAAATAAGACTCACAAATTAAGAAACACAAAATACTTACCTTGGGTTCCACCTGGAGCGGCCTGTGAGAGGGAGAAACGTCCAGCAGGAGACAGCAAACCGTTCCTATACGAGAGTGATGAAGCCAGTCAGATCATAAAGGCAGCTAGCCGATCAAAGTGACAGTGCATACCATTCCTATAGGAGAATGTGAAGAGCTAACCTAAACTGGTAGCGTACCGTTCTGGGACCCAGGAATATCATAATTCCAATTAGAAAAAAACGTACAAGCAGGGACCGCTTTGCTACCGAGAAACACCATGCTAACTACAATGCTAGTTCTTCTAGCTACAAAAAACACTTTAATTGCTAAATTATAAGCCAAAATTAAACAAACACATATACTTACCTCAACCTAGAGAAAAAATAAGACAATTTACTCCACAAATTAAGACACTAAAAAGACGTAGTGGTGCATGTTTGACGGTGGGGGATGGCATTCAGTAGCTGGCTGTGTGGGCAGGAAGGACCGTGCCCAACCGCGTCTTGGCCTTGCGGCCAACGCCGGAAAAATGTCCCCTAATATAGCCTGTGCCTCCTGCTCCGCAGTCGGCTGCGCTCATCTCTCGCTAACAGGCATGCTAAACTACAACCATTTAATTCCTAAACATTAAGACACACCACCAAAAATGAATTGACAAGACACATAATCAACAAAAGAAATTTAATTTTATTGTAGTTCAGCCAGCGGACCCAGTACAAAGGAGAATTTTTATTGGAAAAAACATTGGACACAACAAAAAGTTTAACAAACATTAAATATACAAATGAATCACATAAATACTTACCTGATATCCCTAATACAGTGGAATCATTCAAAAATCTACCTCAGAACACCCTGAGGAAAAGAGACCCGCTTGTGGGCGTGACCAGACACACACACACGCACGCAGGCCATAAGAGGGAGCAGAGTGCTCTGGGCCTCAGATGTCCAATGATCCAGTCCAAGAAGACCTGATGAAGGCACAGCTTAGTGCCGAAACGCGTAGTCAACCTAAAAATGGACGACAAAAAAATTCAAATAAGACTCACAAATTAAGAAACACAAAATACTTACCTTGGGTTCCACCTGGAGCGGCCTGTGAGAGGGAGAAACGTCCAGCAGGAGACAGCAAACCGTTCCTATACGAGAGTGATGAAGCCAGTCAGATCATAAAGGCAGCTAGCCGATCAAAGTGACAGTGCATACCATTCCTATAGGAGAATGTGAAGAGCTAACCTAAACTGGTAGCGTACCGTTCTGGGACCCAGGAATATCATAATTCCAATTAGAAAAAAACGTACAAGCAGGGACCGCTTTGCTACCGAGAAACACCATGCTAACTACAATGCTAGTTCTTCTAGCTACAAAAAACACTTTAATTGCTAAATTATAAGCCAAAATTAAACAAACACATATACTTACCTCAACCTAGAGAAAAAATAAGACAATTTACTCCACAAATTAAGACACTAAAAAGACGTAGTGGTGCATGTTTGACGGTGGGGGATGGCATTCAGTAGCTGGCTGTGTGGGCAGGAAGGACCGTGCCCAACCGCGTCTTGGCCTTGCGGCCAACGCCGGAAAAATGTCCCCTAATATAGCCTGTGCCTCCTGCTCCGCAGTCGGCTGCGCTCATCTCTCGCTAACAGGCATGCTAAACTACAACCATTTAATTCCTAAACATTAAGACACACCACCAAAAATGAATTGACAAGACACATAATCAACAAAAGAAATTTAATTTTATTGTAGTTCAGCCAGCGGACCCAGTACAAAGGAGAATTTTTATTGGAAAAAACATTGGACACAACAAAAAGTTTAACAAACATTAAATATACAAATGAATCACATAAATACTTACCTGATATCCCTAATACAGTGGAATCATTCAAAAATCTACCTCAGAACACCCTGAGGAAAAGAGACCCGCTTGTGGGCGTGACCAGACACACACACGCACGCAGGCCATAAGAGGGAGCAGAGTGCTCTGGGCCTCAGATGTCCAATGATCCAGTCCAAGAAGACCTGATGAAGGCACAGCTTAGTGCCGAAACGCGTAGTCAACCTAAAAATGGACGACAAAAAAATTCAAATAAGACTCACAAATTAAGAAACACAAAATACTTACCTTGGGTTCCACCTGGAGCGGCCTGTGAGAGGGAGAAACGTCCAGCAGGAGACAGCAAACCGTTCCTATACGAGAGTGATGAAGCCAGTCAGATCATAAAGGCAGCTAGCCGATCAAAGTGACAGTGCATACCATTCCTATAGGAGAATGTGAAGAGCTAACCTAAACTGGTAGCGTACCGTTCTGGGACCCAGGAATATCATAATTCCAATTAGAAAAAAACGTACAAGCAGGGACCGCTTTGCTACCGAGAAACACCATGCTAACTACAATGCTAGTTCTTCTAGCTACAAAAAACACTTTAATTGCTAAATTATAAGCCAAAATTAAACAAACACATATACTTACCTCAACCTAGAGAAAAAATAAGACAATTTACTCCACAAATTAAGACACTAAAAAGACGTAGTGGTGCATGTTTGACGGTGGGGGATGGCATTCAGTAGCTGGCTGTGTGGGCAGGAAGGACCGTGCCCAACCGCGTCTTGGCCTTGCGGCCAACGCCGGAAAAATGTCCCCTAATATAGCCTGTGCCTCCTGCTCCGCAGTCGGCTGCGCTCATCTCTCGCTAACAGGCATGCTAAACTACAACCATTTAATTCCTAAACATTAAGACACACCACCAAAAATGAATTGACAAGACACATAATCAACAAAAGAAATTTAATTTTATTGTAGTTCAGCCAGCGGACCCAGTACAAAGGAGAATTTTTATTGGAAAAAACATTGGACACAACAAAAAGTTTAACAAACATTAAATATACAAATGAATCACATAAATACTTACCTGATATCCCTAATACAGTGGAATCATTCAAAAATCTACCTCAGAACACCCTGAGGAAAAGAGACCCGCTTGTGGGCGTGACCAGACACACACACGCACGCAGGCCATAAGAGGGAGCAGAGTGCTCTGGGCCTCAGATGTCCAATGATCCAGTCCAAGAAGACCTGATGAAGGCACAGCTTAGTGCCGAAACGCGTAGTCAACCTAAAAATGGACGACAAAAAAATTCAAATAAGACTCACAAATTAAGAAACACAAAATACTTACCTTGGGTTCCACCTGGAGCGGCCTGTGAGAGGGAGAAACGTCCAGCAGGAGACAGCAAACCGTTCCTATACGAGAGTGATGAAGCCAGTCAGATCATAAAGGCAGCTAGCCGATCAAAGTGACAGTGCATACCATTCCTATAGGAGAATGTGAAGAGCTAACCTAAACTGGTAGCGTACCGTTCTGGGACCCAGGAATATCATAATTCCAATTAGAAAAAAACGTACAAGCAGGGACCGCTTTGCTACCGAGAAACACCATGCTAACTACAATGCTAGTTCTTCTAGCTACAAAAAACACTTTAATTGCTAAATTATAAGCCAAAATTAAACAAACACATATACTTACCTCAACCTAGAGAAAAAATAAGACAATTTACTCCACAAATTAAGACACTAAAAAGACGTAGTGGTGCATGTTTGACGGTGGGGGATGGCATTCAGTAGCTGGCTGTGTGGGCAGGAAGGACCGTGCCCAACCGCGTCTTGGCCTTGCGGCCAACGCCGGAAAAATGTCCCCTAATATAGCCTGTGCCTCCTGCTCCGCAGTCGGCTGCGCTCATCTCTCGCTAACAGGCATGCTAAACTACAACCATTTAATTCCTAAACATTAAGACACACCACCAAAAATGAATTGACAAGACACATAATCAACAAAAGAAATTTAATTTTATTGTAGTTCAGCCAGCGGACCCAGTACAAAGGAGAATTTTTATTGGAAAAAACATTGGACACAACAAAAAGTTTAACAAACATTAAATATACAAATGAATCACATAAATACTTACCTGATATCCCTAATACAGTGGAATCATTCAAAAATCTACCTCAGAACACCCTGAGGAAAAGAGACCCGCTTGTGGGCGTGACCAGACACACACACGCACGCAGGCCATAAGAGGGAGCAGAGTGCTCTGGGCCTCAGATGTCCAATGATCCAGTCCAAGAAGACCTGATGAAGGCACAGCTTAGTGCCGAAACGCGTAGTCAACCTAAAAATGGACGACAAAAAAATTCAAATAAGACTCACAAATTAAGAAACACAAAATACTTACCTTGGGTTCCACCTGGAGCGGCCTGTGAGAGGGAGAAACGTCCAGCAGGAGACAGCAAACCGTTCCTATACGAGAGTGATGAAGCCAGTCAGATCATAAAGGCAGCTAGCCGATCAAAGTGACAGTGCATACCATTCCTATAGGAGAATGTGAAGAGCTAACCTAAACTGGTAGCGTACCGTTCTGGGACCCAGGAATATCATAATTCCAATTAGAAAAAAACGTACAAGCAGGGACCGCTTTGCTACCGAGAAACACCATGCTAACTACAATGCTAGTTCTTCTAGCTACAAAAAACACTTTAATTGCTAAATTATAAGCCAAAATTAAACAAACACATATACTTACCTCAACCTAGAGAAAAAATAAGACAATTTACTCCACAAATTAAGACACTAAAAAGACGTAGTGGTGCATGTTTGACGGTGGGGGATGGCATTCAGTAGCTGGCTGTGTGGGCAGGAAGGACCGTGCCCAACCGCGTCTTGGCCTTGCGGCCAACGCCGGAAAAATGTCCCCTAATATAGCCTGTGCCTCCTGCTCCGCAGTCGGCTGCGCTCATCTCTCGCTAACAGGCATGCTAAACTACAACCATTTAATTCCTAAACATTAAGACACACCACCAAAAATGAATTGACAAGACACATAATCAACAAAAGAAATTTAATTTTATTGTAGTTCAGCCAGCGGACCCAGTACAAAGGAGAATTTTTATTGGAAAAAACATTGGACACAACAAAAAGTTTAACAAACATTAAATATACAAATGAATCACATAAATACTTACCTGATATCCCTAATACAGTGGAATCATTCAAAAATCTACCTCAGAACACCCTGAGGAAAAGAGACCCGCTTGTGGGCGTGACCAGACACACACACGCACGCAGGCCATAAGAGGGAGCAGAGTGCTCTGGGCCTCAGATGTCCAATGATCCAGTCCAAGAAGACCTGATGAAGGCACAGCTTAGTGCCGAAACGCGTAGTCAACCTAAAAATGGACGACAAAAAAATTCAAATAAGACTCACAAATTAAGAAACACAAAATACTTACCTTGGGTTCCACCTGGAGCGGCCTGTGAGAGGGAGAAACGTCCAGCAGGAGACAGCAAACCGTTCCTATACGAGAGTGATGAAGCCAGTCAGATCATAAAGGCAGCTAGCCGATCAAAGTGACAGTGCATACCATTCCTATAGGAGAATGTGAAGAGCTAACCTAAACTGGTAGCGTACCGTTCTGGGACCCAGGAATATCATAATTCCAATTAGAAAAAAACGTACAAGCAGGGACCGCTTTGCTACCGAGAAACACCATGCTAACTACAATGCTAGTTCTTCTAGCTACAAAAAACACTTTAATTGCTAAATTATAAGCCAAAATTAAACAAACACATATACTTACCTCAACCTAGAGAAAAAATAAGAC
>NW_026910889.1:0-11018 GCF_963854185.1 Sardina pilchardus | reverse complement strand
TGTGTGTGTGTGTTTGTGCGTGTGTGCGTGTGTGTGTGTATGCGTGTGCGTGTGTGTGTGTGTGTGTGTGTGTTTGCAAGTGCACATGAGACTGTGAGTGAATGTGTCAGTTAGCCTTGACATGTGTTAGCTGGTCCATTGCATATTGTTGTCATGGGGATGCTTTGAGGGGTGGGGTGGGGGTGGGGGTGGGGTGGCAGGCTACCAGGTACCTGTGCCTTTGGCAGAAAAAAAAAAGCAGTCGCGTATGCTTTTGAGCGAGCGTGAGGGTTTGAGGATGTATGTGTGTGGGTGTTGTGCTGAGATGCTGTGGATGCTTCTGTGCCTCTGTGCTGGTGGGGAGCCATTCTTCCTAGTGGTGTAGCGAATGGAGTGTCCTGGACAGACAAAGCCAAGATTAGCGCCTCCTGTTTCAATTGCTTTGGTCTGATTGCATGGATTTCAGTGTTAATTTGCATTGCATCCTCATCTGATCACACCATAGGAGAGCATTTCTTTGCTCTCCTGGGTGATGGTGTATTCTGAGTGTGTGTTAGCATATGTGTGTGTGTGTGTGTGTGTGTGTGTGTGTGTTAGCATATGTGTGTGTGTGTGTGTGTGTGTGTGTGTGTGTACATATGGTGGTCGAGAGCACAAGGAGGTTTTCTCAGTGCTGCAGCTGCTGCCCTTGGTACTGTACGCCGCACCCTGCAGAAAACTACCTTCATCCACAACTTTCTCAAAGAGACTGACACCTTTACAATCTGCAGCCGTAAAAACCCAGAACTCAACTACCTCTTAAGTCCGCCTCAGTACAGTCTGTTCCAGAACACACCATCATCCATGTCAGATTAATGCTCTCGCCTCTCTCATGATGACTTTCTTAAGAGTCCAGACTATTCCACTCCCATTTAAACAGTAGAACGGGTTTGGGAGATTGAGCTTGAGTTTGTGCCCTTGTCTTCCTATAGATCAACTGCTAAAATAATGTGTGGGCAATCTGAAGTTATGGGTTCACATTCACATTTCCCTGGGCAGATATTCTGATGAAATACACAGACGTTGTGTGTGCCATGCACAGCACTGGCAGAGGGGCTGCAGTGTGTGTGTGTTTAATGTGCTTCCCGTTGAAAGTGGTGTGTGTTTGAAGTGATCGATCGCCTGAGTATTTACTCATGATGGGATCATGAGTGTGTGTGTGGCCTTGCTATGTAAATCTTCTCCAGGAGCTCTTGCCCTGCGCGTTTAACAGCAGCTGACAGAGTGTGAAATATGCTTTCATATGACGGCGAGTGTCTGCTCAATCAACACGTGAACCCTTTTCTTTATTCCCGTGTTTTTGTTTTTGTGTAAAATCACCAAATGACATCCCTTGTTTGTCTTTTTCCACTGGATTAGTCATCAGAAAAAGGACGTCACTAAAAAAGGAAATGGCGGACAACAACGCGGGGCAGTCAGAATCCCATTTCTGGGAATTACGCGTCCGGTCCAATCGCGTCGTGCCAGGCTCCCTCTATCAATCACGCCGGAGCGCATAAGACTGTCAAACTGGGAAACGTCATTAATGTCCAGAGGCTAATTACTGCGACTGCGAAGCAACAACATGTCTATTAATAGACGCACTGCTCGAGACATACAGTACTCTCTGGAGTTTGGGGCCTACTTTATTTGGACGCCCCACCAAAGGCGATCGACAAGCCATCTGTGGATGCTCAGCTGACAGAGAGCAGTGGAGATGTGGATTCAGTTCAGAGTCAAAGAAGGGTTGGTTGGCAGATAACCAGAGTGTAGTTCAGAGTCAGGCTGATGTGACTTGATAACGTTGTCACTTATGGCAGCCTATACTGTGCTGATGAAATAAAGTGTCAACAGAATTTGTGTAAGTCTAGCAACTCTAGAGACTCTCTCGACACAAACACAATGCTTGCACAAACACTGACACGTGCATTATTTCACTGTCACAAACACACACCACACACAGTACACACACACACACACACACACACAAGCACACAAGCACACAAACGCACAAACACAACCTTGTGCACTGTTCCATACAAAGCTGTCTGAATTGCCCCGCGATCACATCTTTCCTGGTCCCCTTTTTCTGCCCCGTTTTTTAAAAAGCAGACGGCAAACTCAAGTGCTTAAAAGAATCCCCACACATCCATTCCCAGATACAGTACACCGGGGCAAGTGTGTTTGGGAGATAAAGATGAAAGCCTGGGTTGCCCTCCCCCTGCTCAGCTCCGCTCTGCTTTGCTCTGCGCTGCTCTGTATGTCAGTGTGCAGCTTGTCCTGAGGCCGACCCAAGGCCGCGTCGTTCCTTATCTCCTCGAGCCCTGGGCCCTATCTCCTGCGCTCCTTGACCACAGATGTCTGAGGCTTTGTCACCCTCTCTCTCTCTCTCTCGCGCGCTCTCTCTCTCTCTCACACACACAGACACACACACACACACACACACACACAAACACACTGGTGTTGTGCACAGAATGCTCACGGCCATCCGGCATTGTGTCCAGCCAGCCTGGTAGTCTGGCCACGTGTTTTATTGCGCCTGTCGCCACCACCACAATCAGACAAATAGAGGGGTGGTGGTGGTGGGGGGGGGGAGGTGACTGTGCCGCCCATTGCCTCCCCCTCTACGCATTGCTTTGACGTTGTGACAGGGAGGATGAATGGTGAGGCACATCCATTGCCGTATCCTGTCATAGTTTGGACTGGGTGAGAGTTTTAGGTGCTCAGGGGGAGAATGGTCCTGGTGAGCCTTCACCCCCAAAATTTAGTGTAGCTCCTAAAATTTATCTCACGCCTCGTGTAGACAGAGCCTTTCCTCGCTGTGCACAGCGGGTTTCATCAGCAGTCTATAAAAGTGGAGAGGCGCAGATTGACTTTGAAATGGGGGGGGAGGAGGCTCTCCTAACTCAGCTGGCGGCTGAGGAGAAAATCCTCCGGCTCGAAACTGACTCTTAGATTTGACGTAGCTCCATATTTACCTCGCCCAGAATTAATGACAGCTCTCTCTCTCTCTCTCTCTCTCTCTCTCACTTTCTCGCTCTTTCTTTCTTTCTCTCACTCTCCTCCCTTCTAACTCCCAAAGGAATGTCTATCAGTCAGCTCTGCAGTGAATCGCTGTGAAATGAAGAAAGACATTCGGGCAGTTCTCCTTCTAAGCCTCCGTGGCAAAGATGTTTTTTCCCTCCCCCTTTGAGCAGCCGGCATTCCTTTTTGGCGTGACGAGGGTGAGAGACTTAACCAGGTGCAACGGGAAGGTCTTTGACACACCTGTCTTACCACAAGCAGGATTTTGCAGGTTTTTACAGGTGTTAAGTCCTCAGCCGGCTGTGCCCGAGTCCACGGGCTGTGAGCACCTGATTTGCTGGAGCCCTGGCTAGCACAGCAGGTACAAAAAGCTTCTCAGTTTAAACTTGTTTCTGGTCTGTCTCTGCTGGAGAAACTATGTTGTTGAACAAGAAAGGGGTGAAACTGATTCTTGGGGCAAAACAGCTTGTTCGAAATTGTTTCATCAGTGTCATGTATGGCCCAAATGTAAGGACTGTAATGGTCATTTTCATTTGGTTATACGTGTAATCGTCATTCCATTCACTGACTTTTTGGCATCCCTTATGTCTACGTACTGTACCTTGTCATGCTGGAAATTCTGAGTTGAGTTCACATGCCTTTCCTTACTCTCCAAAAGACATCATATATCATTCATGTGCCATATATAGTACATACCATGTATATCAGGAACCCTGGTGCAGTCAACTGTGAAGCATTAGTGTTAAGAGTACCTCTATTCTCGAGTATACTTCCCATATACTGTATACTTGGCAGCACAGCCTGAGCTGAACGTCAGTGAAACTGCAGGGTGACAAATGCTACTGTGTGTGCAGGTCTTGAGCCTGGGGCTGCTGGTTTGGAGCAATGTTTTTGTTATGGCCTCCGGGTGCAGGGCCACAAATATATATCCAAGATTCTATCCCTGTAACCACCACAGTCAAAACTCACTTTGTCTTCCTGTGTGTCTCCCTCCCTGTCTCTCTCCCTCTCTGTTTCTCTCTTACACATACACATACACATACACACACTCACTCGCTCTCTCACTCACAAACATACACACACACTCACACTCTCTCTCTCTCTCTCTCTCTCTCTCTCTCTCTCTCTCTCTTATACTCACACACACACACACACACACACACATACAGTACACACTCTCTCTCTCTCACTCACATACACACACTCTCTCTCTCTCTCATATACACACACACACACACACACACACACACACTCTCTCTCTCTCTCTCTCTATCTCTCTCCCTGTTCCTTCCCCCTTCCCATTCTTTTATAGTAGCCACTTGGTCACAGCGGTGTGAACATCACCCTGTGATTGGATCATGCATCATTGTCCTCTCTCCTTTTCCCTCTCCCTTTCTCCCTCTCTCCCTCTCTCCCTCCGTTCGTTCCCCCCCTGATCTCAGCTTGGACACTCTCTCCATCGCTCCAAATCAGAGGGATGGATCTGAAGCTGCACTCCTCTCTGCCTGCCTGCCTGCCTGCCTGCCTACTCTGACTTATTCCCTCTCCTTCACTCTCATTTCATTTTAATCCATCACGCTGAGTTGGGGAGTGCTGACCCTTTTAATGAAAACACGGCACATTACCATTCATGGAATAGTAGCACATGCATCGGGTATCATTGAGTTTCATGAGAATGAATGAATTAGGCTGCGATTGAGATTCATGCCGAAGTGAGAACATGTTTGGGAGCGCTGCAGAGACAGAGTGGAAAGATATGCGCAAAGCTTGAGGAAGGGAAGACTTTAAGTGGTATAAAATGTAGATTAAAAAGTGAATATATTAAATGTAAAAATGTGCTAAACGCATACAGCGGGGGAAATAAGTATCGAACGCATCAATATTTTTTTCAGTAAGTACACCCCCAGTGAGGCTATTCGCATAAAGTTTTCACCAGACATTAGCATTACAGTTTTTCGCGATCACTTTGAAGCTTGTGTCAACATTTTCAAAACAGTTAACATTCATGTCTGAACAAAAGCACTCTGGCCAAAATGACACATTTTGCTGGCAAAGGCTGTTACTCTCTCAAAACACTATAAACATGCAGCATTTTGCCTTCAAACAACACATCCTGTCGTCAAATCACTGTGTGATTTCAATCAGTCATTACGCACTGGACAACAAAATGCAAAATATAGTTCTAGTTTTTGCTATGTCTGTTCCATTTCTTTCTCATTTTTATAATGTCTACAACGTTTTGAAATAGACCCACAGTAAACACCATTTGTACTGTTTGCTTCACCAAATAGGCAATACAGTACTTTCTAAATGTGCCTTAGATCCATACTTGCAAATAGCAACATACATGACATCTCTAGATAATGAATGACTGCTGATTGAAGAATTGTACAAAGGAGTTTCACACAGGTGTATCAGAGATTCCGACTTATGGTATCTCCACCACCTGTGAAAAGATGTTTTCCTTTTGCTTAGCACGGGGAAAACAATAACGTTTGGGGTTTTTGAATGACATCTGTGTTATCTGTTTTGTAAAAAGGTGTGAGCAATGTGTGTAACCCTAACGTTTATGACTTACATAATGTTTGTGGCACGTTCATGACAGTGTCATGTCACTCTTATGTAGATACCTTCAAGTAAAGTATAACCAAATGTAGTCAAGTCAGACGAGATTTTACTTTTTGGATGTCATACTGTACTACACACCATGTTTGGGGGAGAAATGGTATACAGTGCACGTGCATCACCCTAAAAATGAGATTTGGAGGTGGCGGCATCACGATGCAGGGCAGTTTTTCATCTCATGGTACTGGCAGACTTCATGCCGTTAAAGAAATGAAGAATGGAGCCAATTTGTTCCGGAAGAATCTTGCCATCCACCAGGATGATGAGGATGAGATGTGGGTGCACCTTTCAGCAAGACAATGGTCCAAAGCATACAGCAAAGGATACTTTCAATTGGTTTCAGAAAATGGTAATCAAGACCTCGACTTTAATCCAGTTGAAGATTTCTGGTAGGAACTAAAAATCAGGTTTCACAAGAGAGACCGAAGAATACTGTGACTGATTCGTTTCGTCATATTGGAAATGTCTTGAAGCTGCTATTACAAACAGGCTTTTCCACAGTATTTTTGTATTTACTTTTTTTTAAAAAAGATCAGTAGACGGGTTCAGTACTTTTTCCCTTTGTCATTCCACTTTATTACACATACTTTTATTTGTGGACTTTAATGTTTGGATTTTTTTTGTGTGGATTACCTGAGTAATTATTAATTAGCAATACCTTACTAATGTCTGGTGACTATGTCATGCGAATAGCCTCAGTGGAAGCACTGGAACTGAAAGAATGTTCGATGTGTTCAATACTTATTTCCCCCGCTCTGGGAAATATTGAATGTATTTGTAGTGTGTGTAAACATAAGTGACACCCTGCATGTAAGAACCAGTAGGAGGTGCCTCCCTTGGCACAGAGTGGCTGTCGGCGTTGTCACAAACGCGCTCAAAACTTGGTGGAAAGAGTTGCGTTGAACACTAGAGGTCATATCATGTACTTCAGACAGATTTATGAGCATAATCGCCAGCCTTGTGGAAACGAGGCATAAGGAAGGTCAGTTGAATGCTATGAGGCAGGACGTACCATTGGCTGTAGGCTACTTTCAAGGTATTTTTGTGAAGGTATTTTACGACATTGGCTACATGCATAGACACTTTGCCAGTAATGCCTCCAAATTATTCTTCATGTTTGCTGTTTTAAAGTGTCTGAACTTTTAAGTTGGCTTTATTTAAAGTTGATGAGAATGAGAATTTGAAAAGAGTATCTGTCATTCTTTGGCCAATTACTGTAGGTGACTTACCAAGACGTCTTGACTAACTCTCCACCAGCTCTCCACTCGTTCTTCTCACACCAGATATTATATACAGTATATTCCTTATATTCATATTTGTGTTTGGCCCCTCATCCCTCTCACATCTGGGAGGCTCAAAATTGTATGGCTGTGGGTTTAAGAGGGATTTTTGATGTCAGAGTGAAAACTCCATATTTGTATAGGCTACCTAAATAGAAGGTTTCTTGGCAGGTCTCACCATCTCACTCTTCTGACGTCATAGCTCAGCTGTGTTTTTAAAAATGTGATTTTGACAGAAATGGCTATAGTGTAAATGTTACTGTATTGCAATTATAGTAATAATTTAAATGGTACTGTATTTATATCTTCACTGACTAGTTATCTAACCATTGACTGTAGGCTGTATTTGAGGATAATTCATTCAGAATTAGCTCGAAAGAGTGATTCTTTACTCAATACAGGGTTTTGCATATAGCAGTGGTCCAAAGCGCCTCCTTCCAAGAAGTATGAAGATAGACAGACAGACAGACAGACAGACAGGCAGATCGAATGACATCTGTGATTACACTGCCACCTCTTTAAATTCTGCTCAATAAACCCTGACGAGGCTGGGGGGGCTGGAAGCTGTCAGGTATTGTCATCAGGGATGCTTTCTTAACGCAGTGAATAATTCCATCTGTTTCTAAGTTGTCCACTGCTTAAAGCACATCAATAGGACACCACAGAGGGAGCAGAGGTCAGGGCGGCGTATTGATCTGGGCAGGAAATCAGGCTGATGAGGGAAGTGCTGGAGGACCCATTACAATGTATAATTCCTTCTGCCTGGACACGCATGGGACATGGGACGTGATGGGCATTGGGAAAGAAACCATGACTGTGGTCGTGTGTCTGGCAGCGAGTGCTGGGGGGGGGGTTATGTTTTAATTGACAGGGTTTTATTTGTATTGTGAAAATGGACGCTCTGTCTGTGTCTGGACAGAGGAGTGTGTGGAGTTGGTTCTGCTGATCAGCTGTGTGTGTGTGGTCAGGCCCGTGTGCCCGTGTGCCCGTGTGCGCCCGTGTCCCGTGCCCCCTCTCCCCACCTGTTCCCACGTCTCCTGGGATGCGCTGCGCTGTTCAAACAGTGGGCTTGTAAATGTCACCAGTTAAAAATGGAAAGGGCGGGATGGAGAGACTACGCTGAAGAGCAAGTATGGCTGAATGAGAGAGAGAGCGAGAAAGAAAGAGAAAGAGAGAGAGGGAGAGAAAGATAGTTTTCAGTGGGTGGAAAGATGTAACTGGAGGTGGTGCTGGCCACTGTTGTCCATATCTCCTGACTCCCCTAGATGTCACAGACTGCCCAGGGGTGCCTCCCGTGGCCAGACCTGCTCTGGGGCAAATAGATCAGCTCTGCTCTCTCTCTCTCTCTCTCTCTCTCTCTCTCTCTCTCCCTCTCTCTTTCTCTCTCTCTGTGAGAAAGGGCACTTCTCCATGCCCAGCCTATCACTGCGTTAATTAGAAATGATGACTGTGTTCAAGGGGAGTGTGTGTGTGTGTGTGTGTGTGTGTGTGTGTGTGTGTGTGTGTGTGTGTGTGTGTGTATGTGTGTGAATGTGTGAGTGTGTGTGTGTGTGTGTGTGTGTGTGTGTGTGTGTGTGTGTGTGTGTGTGAGTGAGTGAGTGAGTGAGTGAGTGTGTGTGTGAGAGAGAGAGAGAGAGAGGGAGAGAGCCTGGAATAGTCACACAGGCTACAGATTGCTCCAATCATTATTGAATTAACATCCTAGGGCATATGCTCCTGAAAACAGGTGCTACTTTAATAAGCACTTAAAAAAAAACAAAATGATGAAAAGAGATAACAGGTCCCATTGGCACTTAAGAAACTGTTCTTTTTATTATTATTCAGTCAAATTGGCTACAGAATGCCTTTGGGTTTGCTTGAAATAATTGACTTGGCTGTCATTCTTATATTTGATAGTGAATTACATTTTTAATGATGTATCATCTTGTTGACTGCACTCTCTTGTAAATTCTATTTTCTATTTCTGACTATTGTGCCTCAGAGAAATAATGGACATTATCTGGGAGTTGTCAGCGCTGACATCTGTCTGGTGGAAAAAACACAACGAAGTTTAAACGATCTAAATAGATTCAGGGAAGCACCGGAGCACATGAAACGTTTTCAAGCGACACTTGCCAGGACAGTATTTGTGTTTGTTTGTTTGTTTGTTGTTGTTGTTTAAGTTCAGCAGTAAAACCAGGATGAGCATACCAAACACTGCTGATTGAATCATGTTTAATAGATACAGTACATTGGTGAAAAGTGCGACCCAGTGCAAAGTAGCAAATGTTTTCAGACCATCATCAGTGCAAACATTTACAAAAAAAAGAAACCACACCCTTATACGGTGCCCCCTAATTGGATGACAGTGACGCTGGAGTTTGTGTACTGTGGGTACATTGAACATGATGCGATGTGACAGCTCTTAAATAGGACAAACTACAAAGAACAATACATGCAACATAGGTCATCCCAGAAAGCAAGATAAGTGAAATCATCATTTAGACTAGATCGGTGCAGGGCTTTCAAATAAAAAAAATATCACAGTTTCATGGTCAACCATTGTTTTTTTTATTTTTAACATTCAAGATTAGTCTCTAACAGTGTGTCTGGCAGAGAAAGGTATGTCTTACACCTTGAGCTTCTTTAGTCTTAGTCAGGTAGTTTGTCTCTAGCGAGGACACTCAGCATTCGTGCACTAAATGAACTATTGGCTGTACCATCCTGGGTAACAGCGTAGCTGTCTGAAGGTTAAACAGAGTCTCGCTCGGTTAAGTACAGGTGACCCTCTGTGCTCACACACAAACAAGTGCCGCCCAGCTTTAAAGGCTATTTAAATTGATCTGGACCGCCTCTCCGTCTGCCTCGTCCTCCACCCCAGTTTTTGGCTCCGTTCTGATTCATTCCCCACAACTCTGTGGAGTCATCAGAGATGGCAAGTGTTCCACCGGACTCAGCATATTTATGGGGACCTCCCTCCAACCCTGCACTGGTTTTCGATCCGACTGACCACTGTTGTTGTGAAGCACACAGATGCAATTTGGCTTGGCTCACGTAATGCAGTACAGCTGTGTCTTATTTTTCAGTAGTTTCAAATACTGTGCGTTTTAATGGCTTTAGTCAAGGCTCTCAGCAGTGCAGTTTGTTTCACAATTACAGTAGGCCTAGTTTGTGTTTGTACAGAATTCACCACACCTTGCTTGGTGATGCATTAAACTGCAGTCCATGGCAATTTTGGGTGAAGTAGGCCTATCAGGTGTTGTTTTACAAAACACACTCAGGTGCATGATTTTAAAGCACTGAGTTTCGAAGCGGATATTGTATTGAACAGGCATGAAAATTATGATGGAAAAACTGTAAGCCAGTAGAAAAAAAAGTGAAGTATCAGTTAAGGGGAGTTCCTTCATTAGACAAGTAGTCCTTTCATTTTGTATCCAATGAGCCTTGTTGCGATGTCTCTTTAAAGAGCAAACAACATGAGACGTGGGGCCGTGGGAAAGGCTCCAGAGGGTTGGGAGCGGGCACAGGAGCGGGCACAGGAGCGGGCAGAGCTGCTGGAGGAGCTCTTCCCGTAACGCGGCCTGCTGCTACGTAATCTGATGAGAAGTGACAGGGCAAAGTGCCAAGGTCCCTCCTCTGGGACTGCAGTTCATCCTTTGTGCGTGTATGTAGTGGTTGTCTGTGTGAGTGTGTGTGTGTGTGTGTGTGTGTGTGTGTGTGAGAGAGACAGAGTGAGAGAGAGAGTGTGTGTGTGTGTGTTTGTATGTGTATGTGTGTGTGAGAGAGAGAGGGAGAGCTGAGTGAGAGAGAGAAGTGTGAGTGTTTATGTGTGTGTCTGTGTGTGTGTGTATGTGAGTGTGAGTGTGTGTGAGAGAATAGAGAAAGTGTTCAAGTTTCAGCAACTTGGATCGCTTTTTAGACCCACCTTACTTGGGGACATAAATCATTAAATTACGTTGTTATAAAAAAAGAACCTTTAACTTCATAACTGATAGCCTGGAGGTTTTAGCGCGGACGTTTCCAAGTCCTGTCAGCATATTTGCCTTTTATTCACAAAACTTTTTTCCCCCATTTTCGCCCAAGGATCCGAGGGAGAGAAATATCATACCCTCT
>NW_026910888.1:0-77368 GCF_963854185.1 Sardina pilchardus | reverse complement strand
AACCACTAGCATAACTTTTATGACACCAATGATGATGGCTGAGGCTCCATCAGTTTTTGTGCCCCCTAAAATCCTCGCTAATTTACATTCAACAGTTTCCTCTCGAACACTGTTAATCCAAAACTACGTACGTCTCAAATCCCAAATTAGCTGCCGTAAATGTGCATGCTTCTTCATTTGTCTCCTGCACACTAAACACTACTGGCTGAGATCCATCCACAGGAGTGCTGGTTCTATCTGGTCTCCTGCTGCAGGTGACCATTTTAGCACTGCCCTGATATCGCTGATAACACTTACAGAACATGTACACAGAACCGTAAGAGAAAGTCCCCTATCTTTATGACAAAACAACAGAACTCAAACCAAATTAACTGATAATTAGACTCAGTAGTACTCTTTGTCACCAGAAACAGTTATTGCACAATAACGGAAGCTTATAGATGATGCATCGCTAAACACCACCTGCAGGATGCAAAGCTCATCTTCGATCTTCCTAATTCATATGTTATGATTTCCACTGATGAAATATGAATCGAGTTTAAGCCAAAAAGCAACCACAAACGTACTCACCTAAATTTGGAGCTCCTCTGTAACTCGAAGGCCTCTCTGGTGGTCTGCCTCTGTGGAGCGCAGCGAAGGCCGAGCCTTTCCACTCCACGACGCCGCAATCTGAGAGTGCGAGGGAAAACAGAGAAAAAATAAAAATCTTTCCATACGCCCAGCTGCAGCTGGGGCCCTTGCCCAAGACATACAAATGCCCTCAAGAGAGTGGTGACAACTGGCATTTGGACAAGTGGCAACTATGGGATGTGCAGCTGTACACATGTGCACCATTCACATTAATCAGAAAAACCCCAAGCAGTTGTGCACTCTTACAATGGGGGGATTTTAAGGTAAGGTAAGGTAAGGTACTTTTATTTTTATAGCGCATTTAACGTGCACTGAGTGCAACCCAAAGCGCTTCACAGAACAAGATAGAAGATAGAAAGCCAACGGTCCCGACATACTGGATACACATTGACAAGGGGACATATAGTCACCATATGGCCAAGGGCTGGACTAGTATCAGAGATCCACATGAAATAACTGCTGCTTGCAATATGCCATCACTATTATCCCATCTGAGTGTCAAGACAGATCAAAAAAGGCTACAGATGTTAGTTCAAACAGTGTAGAAGCATTAAGCCAACGGCACCTTTTGATGTGCGGAGTAACGAATGTCCCCAGTCCCCAGCAGCGAGCTGACTCCCGCCACACTGGATGGCACTTCTTTATCAAGAATGGGCCCAATGCGCTTGCATATTTGCAACAAGTGGTCCGGGGCTATGTGCCTATTTGTTGCAACCTACAATACAACAAAAAGCACATGATATGTTCATAGCCTCAAGTGTGGAGAATTCATTTAACTTATCACTTAGCACATTTGAAAGGAAATTTCTGAATGAATCGGCCATAGAGGAGGCTGTAACAAAAGGATATTTTTAACAAAGTTAAAAAGTGTGAGTAGGGGATACTGTGCAGGTCACAGACAGTTTAAATCCTCGCAAACACAGCCAGTATATCCTAACAAAGAGCTTGGAGCTAAAACAAGCCTTTTCTTAAAATTAAATCCAAATATTCTTATATTTTATCGGAACGATTGGAACCGAAGTCATTTTGACAGTTCATGTGAATGTCAGATCTTTCGATGTCTTGCAAACAAACGTCGCCTAGCAGTTCGCTGCATGCAAAACACTTCTCTCAACACAGCCAATCACAACGCGTGTTGCAAGCAAATTAAAGAACTGACAGTGTTTCAGCGGTCCGGATTGGCCAACTGGGTGAACTTGATGTACCCTAAACTGCTCAATCCCACCCTATCTGCAATACAACACTAAATAATAGGAGACAGTGAAAACACGTTTCCGCAGACCTGATGGTCATATTTCAAAGATAAAAACAATTCTTCTTCCAGAATAGTGCATGGCCAAAGGCAAAGACAAATATTACCCAACATGAAAAAGCGCAGATACATTAAAATCCACCCAAAGCTTGACAGAAAAAAATACTGTCGGTGTTAATTGTTCGACTATTAATACAAAACAATTAAAGCATGCCTGATGCAAAATCTGCAAAATAAACTTACCACGTCTTCGTAAGATCTTGGATGATCATTTCCTTCCCAGTCCAGCCTACGGGGAAGGAGCTAAAGGGGAAAGGTCGTTGTATTAGCTTTCCAAAATACAACTGGATGTTCAAATTAAAGTTCCACAAACACCACATGGTCTTATTTTTGTTTTCTCTTGACTGATGTTGGGAGGTATTGTGTCAAAGTCACACAGAAGCATTTGGGAAGTAGCCGGAGCTAGCAAGGCAAGTTTACGTCTGTTGCACTGGGCAAGGGATGCAGGGAAAAGCGACACCGTTGTGGTCGGGGACGATATTTACACACCTGATATTCCTCTAGTTCACTCACAAGAACCTGCAATACAATAAAACATATCTCAGATGCGTCTACATGAGCAATTCAACAACATACAAGACACAATACAGAGTGAAGCTTCGACGGCGAGCCAGCTCACCTCAGCCGCTCTCCGACAAGGACCCGTTGTCAGAAACCGTGAGATAAGATAATAAAGCTCTGTAAGTGGACAGAAGGAAATGGTTAATAAGAACGAATATCAATTAAAGAATTACTAATATCTGCAAATTCTGTGAATCTATGTTGCTACTTTTGTACAGCTTACCCGATTCAAGGAGCGAAATATTCCCATTTTTGGCCACTGAATCGGCCATAGCTCTCGGGATATACAATTTTGGTAGTAACTTTAGGTCTAGAAAATAGTGTGATATATTTATTTAATTTCGGTTCCACTGCTCGGACCCCCTCCACAGTTGCTCCCGCTTTCTATTCAGCCAGCTAGTAGCCGCCATTGGAAGGATGAGGCCTCAGCTTTATGAGTTACTTCCGCCAGAGCAGAGGAAACAGGGGGTGGGGAGACGACATACTCTTCCTCTGTCTTGCAACAAAAGGTACCCGCTCGAAATGGTCTACACGCAAACCCCTAGAGATTGTTTGTAAACATACAAAACGACCACGCTATTTAATTACAACATGACAACAACTTAGGATTTGGTATTAGCGGGTTTGATACCATGTATATTCTCGACAAGGTCGAACAACTTGGCGGTGACGTCATAAACAATGGCGACCCGATAGCTGAAGCCCAGCATTGTGGTAAACATCATTCTTTTGCCAGCAGTAATGCATTTACACAATTTAGAGCATGTAAGCATGCTTCCAGAACAGCATAATAATAACAACCTGACACATATGTAGAACTACTGGAGCGTCAACCATGCATATCAGGCTACATAAAGCCACTGATGTAAACCAGTCAAAAAGGGGAAAAAACATTTCATTTGCCTTGCAGGCACACATTTATGCCATTCCTTCGACTGAGGCTTTACCTTATAACTTCCTAAGTAAGTCAACAATCAAATTCTCTCAGCAAAATGAGTTTTGAACCGTTGATCCTTTTTTCCTGTTTAGTGGCCGGTATAGGTTTAATAGCCAGGCCTTCCATTTGAGCTCTAGCAATAGGTCAAGGCTATGGCTAAATTGCCTGTTTGACAATCTGATCAATTATTTCACTCAGGCATAGGCCAAACGATCACCAGTTAATTTAAAGGCAATGAGCCTAGGCCTACCCATGAATGGAGCATTAGGTCTAGGCAAGCAGAAGGCTCAAGACACTGGTTATAACCTAATACACAAAATATTAGGCTGGCTTGATTCATTGATCATAAAGTAGCCTACGGTATTCAGATTTGATAGAGGCAAACCATCCTGGTATTTTCTTATTACTATTCTTATTTGTAAACAAAATTGCTAGCTTTAGGCTCCACATAGGCCTACACTTGTTTTATTTCATGGTGCTCACCCCAAAGTCTACCATCTTGGTCACTAGAACCTTAGACCATATAAATATGGGCACATGCAAATTACAGTGAACCGGTTACAAACCATGAATGTGATATGAAAATGACCATAAGTTAACCCCTTCCTCCTCCTGCGGCATTCTGGAGATTTATCACGTTTGAACGATGAACAGCTTCTGGTCAACCATCACCCAAACCACCCATGCATTTTCACAGACACTGTGGAAATTACAACCATTTTATTGGTATGTTCATACCAATCATTACACAGATACAGCTACAAAAAAAATGAAACTGTACATTTGTACTTCAAACCTAAAACCCATGGGGAAATATTGCTACTGCTGGTATGTTCAAGTGAAAATAGTCATTTTGCTCACCAGTTAGCTATAGCCTTAACACTGTCATGTTGTTCATGTCATTAGCTTGGCTAAAACACGATTCCATTCTTGTCATCCTTAACAAGTACCGATACTGCATACAGAAATTATGAAAACCATTGTTGTGTTCACAGCAGCTATACAAATGTTATTGCAATGCTATCACCAAACAGAGTCATTATGTGTTATGCACAAAGCCTGATGAATGGTACAGTACTAGGGTAACAGGATGATCAATCAAAGCTGTTGATTCCGAAGACTGCATGAATAAGAGAGTTTAGATTCATAGAGCACAGCTTACAAACAATCAACCCCTGCCCACCCAATCATAAACAACAAAACAAACAATGTAATATCGTATACAACCCACCCTTCGCCCCTCTTACGATACAGGTTACATACACAGTCCCTCATAAAGCCTATGGAATGTTAGTTTCTCAGGCAAAAACTCCCCCTTCAACAAAACTGATTCCTCAAAGAAATGGCATGGTCGCATGGCCTCTTTGCTGCAACCAGCCCCACTCCCTCCCCTCTTTGAAACAATACAGAGTTGTAAAAATGAAAGAACAAAATAAGAGAAACACAGATCACTCAATGACCACTCCTGTCCAGGAGCTTAAAAAAAAACAAACAAACAAAAAAACAAAAATCAGGATACTCTGAGATCCTTCTCCTAACGCATTTTCTTTTTTTGTGTTTTTTTTTCTATAAAATGTGTTTCTACTACTGAGCTACTAAAAAACCTGCTTTTTTTTTAGAAAATAGTTGATAAAAATAGTCCTCTGAATTGTACAAGAAAAGAGGTATGGGGAGCTCTTTTGAGTATTGTGTTGATGTTATTCGGCAGCCTCGTCATCTTTCTGTTCGGGTTCCTCTTCTGTGGCGGTGGCATCCTGGTGATGAAGGACAGTGGTTGTGAGAAATAAGACACACGTCAGTGATGTGATCTCACTATGTGAAAGGTGTTTATACAGGATTGATTACAATATAACAACTCCACTGACAGCTTTGTCTGTATTCATATTAGCAGAAAATAACTGGTTGGCAAGCAATGGATGCTGTCCACTGAATTGTGTCTTCACCACTAGCTCTGCACTGATCAATGCTCATTTCAAGCCGTGTGTGATCGTTCATAATCAGTATTTTATGGCCGAATGCCTTGATGGAATGCCACCAATTGTTATTTCAAATTGGACAGGTACTTCATCACCTATACAACTAAATGTCAACTGCATTGTTATTCATATATAAGTTACTTTTGGGAAAACTACATGAAACCCTTTATATTGCTACACATATTATATACATTTAATCTATACAAGACATTATGCATATTTCACCTCCTCAGCTTTAGCCTCTCCGTTCTCGGCAGGTGCTGCCTCCTCCTCCTCTTCCTCCTCCTCCTCCTCCTCTGCTGGTGCCTCAGCCTCTGCCTCTGCCTCGGGCTCCTCCTCCTCTACCTCCTTCTTCTTCTTCTCCTCTGGCTTTGCCTTCTCCACCTCCTTCACCTTCTTGGGTTTAGCAGCAGGCTTCTGCTGCAGAAAGGAGAACAGCAAAAAAAAAATGTTTACATGTTTACAAAAACACTGAAATGTCACAAGCTATTTTTGTATTTTTTTTTTGGGGGGGGGGGGGGGGTTGTGAATAGATGCTCACCTTTGGTTTCGGCTCAGGTGACTTTGGCAGTGGTTTCTGGGAAATATAAAGTTATACAATTACATTAATTTAACTGACATACATGTAAATACCTACATAAATACAAATGTAGGCTGTATGTAACTTTGTTGCACATATTTTTAGTTATAGGGGGATTATCCAATTACTGATTAGGCCTATTCATTTGTCTCAGATACTAAATTAATTAGAGGTTAGCTTATATTGTACTTACGGCTTGGAGTCTCACAGACCTCCTCTTGGGCTGTAAAAAGGGGGAGGGGGTGGGGGGCAATAGAACAATAAGTCCCTTTATCTCAGTGTTTACATTGATATCCATTTACATGTTTTTTATTTGTCAATAGTAATTGGAGGAATGCAGACATATGCATGGATACTGACCTCAGCGACATCAGCGTCATTGTTAGCCTGTTTGGAGAGGGGGAAAAAAACAAAACAA
Source organism: Sardina pilchardus (assembly GCF_963854185.1). Taxonomy (NCBI): domain Eukaryota; kingdom Metazoa; phylum Chordata; class Actinopteri; order Clupeiformes; family Clupeidae; genus Sardina; species Sardina pilchardus. Next base: position 70,954 of record NW_026910888.1, on the reverse strand, counting down.
ATGTAAACCATAGTAATCTCAGACACTCGTGGGTGGGTGTGTAGATTTCGGCAGGGGGGAGGGGCACATCACCGATTCCCATCCCCCCACTCCAAGTTACTGGGAATTATGTAATCTGTAAGTGGGTGGGGGATGGTAGACAAGCAGTTGGGTATTTTCACTACAGACCCTGAGTGTTTTTCGCTTTTTCACGACGTGGAACCGTCTCACCGCCATTAAAAGATGAGCTATAACCTCCACAATCGTACTCAAAAGTGGCCCTGCCATTGGCATGAACTGCTGGCTGATACTGTACACAGAGAGGAGGGGAATTGCAGCTCCGCCTCTACGCTCTGCATTCATTCAGCAGCAATTCGCAGGGATTTGTTACATGGAAGCATCTAGCCTTCTGCTACGTCAACCAGGCTACTTTGTGTTCCCGCCATTCGCTCGAATGTATGCTGCTCCTATAGAACATTCACTATACATTTTCTGAAAAAGATAACGAACACACGAATCGGTGGCGATCCTAGCGGCGCTATGTTGGTGGACAAAATTGCATAATGCCATATCTGACTGGGTTGCCAGAGGAAAATCAATGCGCACCGACAAAACAGACGAAGGGGAAATTCGGGTCAATAGTTGTCTGCTTTAAACCATTTTCAAGCCCAGGCAATAACACCTTATAGATGTCTTCGCTTAAAACCCAGTCAAATCCAATTTGGATGCAGGGCAGTCACATTCTTTTCTTGCGCGCTAGGGCAGCCATGACACCGTACCCTCTCCAGGAACCAAAGGGACTCGCGCATAACAGTTACGCTTCACTGCACACGACAAACTGCAAACTTACCCAATGTACGACAGACACGGTCAAACTTAGAGGATAAAACTTTTCCCCTGATATGAACATTTGTTGAAGTCTTATACGGGTCACTGCCTCAACGTGTCCTCTTTAAATAAATAAAAAAAAAATCCCACACACACAGGAAAGCTTTTCGGTGCAGGTTTATCCCCCTTGAGTAGCAACATGTTCTATGGCTTGTGGGTTACACCCCTTTGTTCGAGCTCATAGACTAAGTAGCCTTCATCAGATGTGCTAAACTGAAAGAAATACGTTTCTATAAATCACTGATATGTAGGCATGCATGGAAGTAGGCTACCTATAGATCAAATACTCCCCCCTCAATATTCCACAGCGCTAAGAAAAAAGGCGCCAGTTTAGGATACCAGAGCAATGCCTGTTAGGTTATTCAGCTAAGAAACACCTCACTGAAAATATGCTACAATGTATCAAGCAAGAGAGCATGCACATGCAATTGTTGCACATTTTTATATGTTAGCCTAAATGTATTCTGAGAAGACACATACATGCAAATATCAATTTTGTTAGATTAGTAGATTATGTATACATTGTAACTTACTTTGTTTCTTTTCGGCATGGCTGCTAAACTTGTAGCCTACTTTTTTTAGGTAGAAGAAAGAAGAGAACCTAATCACAGCACAGGCAGCAGGCTAACAATGTAGTGCTGTATGTGTTCAGTAAGACTCTAACAGTATCTTGGAACACAGTGTAGCTAGCATAAATGTTCTATCGGAACATAAACTAGCTGAAACCGGATTGGATCCCCCCTCTCTATATTCTATTCATTATACCACCAACCTGACGGGCAACCTACTCCCCGCCCCTTTTTCCCATTGATTGGCTTAAAGGTCTTGGCAACACATTTTCAAACCAAAGCAAGATACCTGTGTGGGTAGGTCAATACGCCAATCAGTTGCTATATCAGTAGCCCATACTTTCTGAGATTTTTTTCATGTTTAACGTAATTTTATCTTGGACCATACATCATTTCTCTGGTTCATCTTTTGACAAAATGAACCAACTAAATAGCATGATGGTGCACAAACCCTTCCCCCATAAATTAGCTTCCATAGGTAGACCATGTCCTTCCGGTTTGTCTCAAGCATTTTGTGGAATTGTAACCAAAAGTTCGAAATCATTTTTATACGCTTGTTCATTTAAAGAATTTTGAGGTCACATCATTATGTACAAATCTTTTGGTCGTGCTCACAGTGTTATATAGCCGAGTGGATAGCCAACTCAAAGCTTCTTTTGGGGGTGTTCCCATTCTTATTACAGTGTGATCACGTTGATAAACAGCAAACATGGCTGCCGGGTACAATTGGTTCCTGGTACTGGGGTCTGTGTTTTTGTGTAACCTCGTGAAAACACTATTGCCGAGCTTTTCCTCTTTTGTAAGTAATAACCTACAGAATTAAGAAGTGTTTACAATGTAGCTTGTGACAAATGTAACGCTGCTCTGCTACATTTTCATGAATCAGCCAGAAAATAGCCTATTCGTGTTGCACCGTTCATCTCCGACACAAAAGCAAATGGCAACCCATGACTGCATTTCTTTTCAGCATAGCCTACACTCCTATAGGCTCGAAGGTGTGGTCCTCAAGTTGTTTGTTCGAAAAAGCTTCGACTCCTACTGAAGAGTCTATAGAAAGGACCCTATAGAAGATGCGTTTCGATTTAAATTTTGTCGAGTCGTTTCATTGGATACACGGTTGTGTCTGCAATATTCGCAGGAGGCAGAGGCGAGATATTACAAAACCCTCTTTCCCACATGAAACACTCGAAGTCACAATTGGACACTTCAACCCTCTGAGATATCCACCATGTTTAGACAAATAGTTTGAAGAGAAGGACCGTTTGAATGACGCGATGTTGTCCTGTTTGTTATCGACTTTATTCCCACACACCTTGAACCAAGACCACATTTTCGATGTTTTTTTTTTTTCCAAATAATGATGTAGGCTATGCCCTTTGAATTCAAGATAATTTAAGATGATCATTTCCTTTCATCTTTGTATAGCTGACTTGATCCATTATTAAACTGGAAGACAAACGTGCGTTTTCTTCTTCTACCATTTAACTTAGCTCAAAATCAACCCGGTATCAAAGGAAGAAGCTATTTAATAAGGACAGATAAGGAGTGCATTTTTGGATCATTCGGTAGGCCCATTTTAAGAAAATAGGCCTAATTTGGTTGTAAACTAAATCGGCACGCCAACCTATGTAGCTCAGAAGTAGCCTATTTTCATTTAAACATGGTAGGCCTACATTCTTATTTAATCTTAAAACAGTAGCCTATACAGGGATATTTATTTTCTCAGATTAACATGGACAACCACATGTAGTAACCCCTGGTGAAACCAATGCAGCAGAAACTGAGCTGATTAACATTAGATGAGGAGTTGTTGAGCAGATGTCTTTATGTCTTTATTTATTTTTTGGTTGCAGCTATCAAGGGTGGTGCAGAAGGATGCCGAACAGGAGATGGAGATGCGCACACAGATCCAGGAAATGAAGAAGGAGCTCTCGTCCATCAGCATGATGGATGAGTTTGCCAGGTATGCGCGTTTAGAGCGCAAGATCAACAAGATGACGAACATGTTGAAGACCCATGGTAAGCCCCCCCCTTTATGTGGTTGTATCCATAAGGTTATGCTCTACATATTGTTACACTTCACATCACAGGAGGGGTTCACACCATTAAATGACATCAAAGGTCCATTTTGTAGACCAAGTGTGGCTCTAACCATCAAGAGCCCATAGCTTCCACAATGTAACACCCTGGATTGATTTCTTTACGACTAAAGGGCCAAATGTGGCAGGGGGTTGGGTAGGGGGTAAAAAGTTTGTTTAACAGCAGCTTTTCCCTCTTTTTTTCCCCGCCACTACTTGTCACATGTCATGTGTGGAGAGCAGCAGGTGGGTCTCAAATAACAGTTGTAGTATTCACTCTTCAATAAGGGTGGATTTTTTTTTTTTTTTGCGGATGTCACAGCTGCTGCCTGTTGCTGTCCTTCAGTTGCATCCCCAGTGTGCTGATCTATAAGCTAAGGGGATGGGATGGAGGACTGCCCACTCCATATGACCACCGTCTGGCGCGTTGCATATGCATTAGAGTTTGCCAAAAGAATGTCTTAGGGGTGGGAGGGGGTAGTCGTTTTTTACCCCTTGGATTTGTACAGTATTATATGATGAACCCAGGGCCATATTGTGCACTGTGTGAATCGGGCCACGACAGGAAGACAGAGAGGCTGAACAGCTGTAGCATTCGGTTGAAACTGTATAGGGGAAAATCCAGACAAACAGTATAGACCCTTCATAAGCTGGAGACCGCCATACGCAAGGTGGCTACAGTTGTTCTCTTTTTTTTTTCCTGTTCTGAAGGGGGTGGTGGGGGGGGGGGGGGCACTTTTTCCTTTACATTGTTTGGACAAAGTTCTATTTAAGATAAATCATCTTTGAATTTATACATAGATCCTAGTAATAAACAAACAAACAAACAAACAAACAAAAAAACTCTACAAGCATTGTTGTACATGACCCAGAGGCTTCTAGCTCTCAGCAAATTAGAGTAGGTCACCAGGGAATCATGTAAGGTTCTGTGCACAAGGAGTCAATCTGAGTTCAGGTCTATTAAACCCTTAATTTAACAAAGATGCCAATGAAGCACATTCTCCTTTTTTTGTGTTTTGCTGCATCACATATCTCCCTCAGATGAAAAAATAATAATAATAATAAAAGTGGCAAAGTATTAATTCAAGAAGATTTGCAATGCCTCTTTGAAATGTGAACATGCTATTATTCTCTGAAATGTCCTTTGCAGAGTTTAAAACTCTTTCTCCTCTACAGTGAAGTCAAGAACTGCTCATCAAGCAAAAATGAAGTGGATTGTGAACATAGTCTTCTACATACTTCAGGTTGGTTTGGCTATAGAAATCCTGTTATTTTCCAGTGCTTCTAAAAGGAGGAACAGTAATCACCTTTTTCATACCAGTAGCTCTCTCAAAGGTTTTGTTGATTTCAGCCCAGGGACGAGAGAATCGATTAAAGGAATAGTTCGGTATTTTACACTTTAAGCCCATTTTCTGTATTGCCTAGGATGCAAACGAGTGTTTGACACTGAAATCTCGACTATTGATCCTGTTTCTGCAATTTGGCGGCTTTAAAATGTTCCTTGTATGACTTCAGCATTGCTCGCTATGAGCCAGGATGATGTTAGTCCAGTTTTTTAAAATCGATAATAAATAATCGATAATAAGTTTTTGTTAATTTAGAAATGTTTTCCTTTGCTGCATCACCAGGCTGTGCTCATGATCTCACTCATCTGGAAGTATTACGCCGACCCGGTTACCGTGGTGCCCAGTAAGTGGATCGCCCCGCTGGAGCGATTGGTGGCGTTCCCTTCAGGAGTGGCAGGTAATGAAGCCCAGGCTCGGTTCAGTTCTTCCCAACAGTACTCATTAGTGAAAACAAATACAAATATTCATTCAAGATTTTTGCAGTCATTAACAGAACTGAAAGTAGTGTTGTATAATTTTGAACAGTGGTATACCGTTCACTAATTGAATCAGTCGTCACATTTAATATTGCATCCTGGTGCAAATTTCTGAAACTCACAAGAATCAAGCACACATCCAACTACCTCTCAGACCTGACTCTCAGACCTTTACAGTTGAACAGTAGATAGAAAGACAAATTCCATTCCGTTAAGGATCCTTCATACTCACTACTTCACTGTTCCTTTCGGCGGCCTCCATCAGGAAGGCGTTTCAGAGCACATCTGCCCAGATAGAGAGCTTATTTCTGAATTTATTACCGAATTGATGAAGTGTTTTTTTTATACTCAAACCCACACACTCAGTAAGAAGGTACCAATTGTATAATTTTGACCTGATACTGATGTTTTAAAGGATTATTCTGGAGTAAACACAAACAAATTAATCTTAGTTAATCAGAGAACTCAACTTCCAGTCCACGCCATATTGGGAAAACTATGCAAGTCAGTGGCATCAACTCAAAATGGCGGTGGCCTTAAGAAGAGTTGAGGTAATGCAATCAGTCCCTATCACAATCTCTCTGTACACTTACAAAGTTTACAATACTTTGATTTGTCTGTAGGGACCCTCTCTCCACACTACAACTGCAGTGTCATGCTGTTTTGAGCCTTGTCAGTGGTTTAAAAATAGAGATTTGACTCCCTTGACTAATGTTAATCTAATTAATTACATACTCTGTGATTAATCAATCTAAATTAATCATATATGATTTTTGCTGTGAAATTATTTTAAATATTTAAATTAAAAAGAATCATTGAATAATCAGCATTAGTGACATTAGAGTTATTTTATTATTACTTTCACTGTTCAAATAATGTCCATAACAATCTATAATATGACCTAATATGCTGAGGAGATATATTAGGGACTTTGACTTCAGGGCATTGATGTGATACTTAAGAGTTGACGAACTCCGGTGAAATGCAAATTCCTTGCTGCAGACATTGTAGACTAGAGGAATTAATTGTAATCAACCATCAGGATGTTTTTTTAAAAGTAAATGTTCCAATCAATGATCTAGGCAGAACAATCTCTTCTCTCTCTCTTTCATTTTACAGTCTAATGTCATATACATTGATTTAATTGTATGTGCTTAGTGTGGACAAAAATGAAATAGGAGACTTAAAGGAACTCTATGTAAGAAATGTATTTCAATTTATCATAAAATGGCCCTGATCTGTCTCTAGACATTAAGAAATCATGCTCATTTCAAATGCTTATCACTAACAACAGTCGTCTGGCCAGGATATTGTCATTTAAAAAAGTGAAGTTGCAACCCTCAACTGATGTTGATGTTTACATATTGTGTGTTTTGGCCTGATGCGCCACGTTCCACCTATCTGCTAATCACTAGGGGGGGGGTTCTCCCATGTGTGTAAGGGTGCGTAAGTCCAAAAAAACGTGCAACTATGCGCTTTTCCCTCTAAGTGAATTCTGCCATCCACTTAAATCGGCCATTTACGCGTGGTAGAGAGAGTTGCGCGTTTTGGGTGGAGCAACCCCAAAATCTGGGCGTTTCTTATACAACTCTTGCGCGCATTCTGCCATGGCTTAAGCACTTTTCCAGCTGCGCACTCTGGAGGGCTGGAATAAGGTCGAGCGCCACTACAAGGTGAAACAGCATTGCTCATTTCGGCAGAACGCCTAGTTCTAAATACATAGCCAACACGAGATTTACAAATTGACATTACAGTATCAAATGTGATGCTATAAGCTGATACAGCTTCATGTTTTCCGCATTACAGTGTCACACGGTGGCATATTTCGCGCTATTACCTTCACTGGCTTCATAGGCTACATTGTTAAATAGTGAAAATCCTGTTATAATTACCCACTTTCAGTATTGGAGCTTACCGATTATGCATCTTCAGTTTTAACTTCACGAGAAGTCATAATCCCATAGCATACTTCGTTCGAATCTGTCCGTTTCTTTCCAACTTCACCGAAGTCATCCATACATTTGCACAGACGTCTGCACTATAGTGGAGCAGCATAGTGTATTCTCGTCTTTTAATTAGTTTGTAATGGAGATTGAACTCGTTATGCCAGTCTCTCTACTGTATTTGAAGCTGCAGATGTCAGTCTACATAATGTCTTAGCATAGATACATTGATATTATGGGAGGCAGCTGCCAGCGAAACCTTTTTGTCAACCATGAGTTTTTGAATTATAAATCTGCACACCTCAAGCAAGTCTTGACTCTTTATAAACAAATGTCAAAGCAAAAGTGAAATTTTGTGAAGTAACACCATTTTACTGTAGGCCGTTCTTTATTCAGTTCACCTTGCATACGTTTTCAAAATCAAAGACTGGTTGGTGTTCTTTCTGGATTTAAATGGCATTCAGAAGGTCAATAAGAAAGTCAACGTTCCACGTTTTCATATCAACCTAAATTAAGGAGGTGGTAGATAAGTCTCATCAATCACGCCTCTTTCATACGGCCGCCTTGATTTGGAATTTGCGCTATGTGGGTGTGTCAGAACCTGGGACGGCAGAATGCGCGTAAAACAGAGGTGTGCAACAGACACGCGCAAAAAAAAAAAAAGCTTACACGCTATTTACGCGCGAAGGGGAGAATTCCCCTCAAAGTCAGTAGTGTTTCGGCATCCGGGTTGCCAACTTCGACTCTGTCGACTTCGACCAGTTTTGGCCAAAATCCTACATACGGTTCCTTTAAAAAAGAAAAAACATTGTTACCCACACAGCATGTATAACCATGACCTATATAGGCCTGTGTATTATTAGAGAGACTCTAAATTGTAACCCTGTATTTTCTTGTGTGTTTCAGGTGGTGTCGGGATTACCTGCTGGTTAGTGGTGTGTAACAAGGTGGTTGCTATTGGATTGCATGCAGTTAACTAAGCATGCTCAGTTCATCCTATGTTTACGCCCAAAGCTTTGGAAACCACAAAGCAGCAGTGTTTTTATTTAAACGTTTTTGCGATCTGCATACAGTCCGTTACTTTGTTCCATGATATAGTGTGAATAAAACACAGTTCTGTTGTTTCAGGGTTTTAATATAATGGATATCTCAAAAAATATAGCAAGGTCAAAAACATAATATTGGCTTTGAGTGTTACTTTGCGTTGCTACTTGCAGCTGTTGGAGGTAATGTTCCGACATTCGAGTTGAGAAATTTCATATCCACATTTCACATTGTGTGAAATTAACTGATGGATTTCAAAGATCAAGATCACATACAACTTTTTTGTTTACTACAAGGAATAATTTTAAGTCACTTGAATGTAGGTGTTATATTTTACTTGTGTCATTGTCAGTATTTTTTGTTTTTATTTATTTATTTGGGAACAAAACACTGTGATGTTTTAATTGTTGCAGTGGTTATGTGGGTCTTTTTGTTGACCAACAATTGTTGAGTAAGATGAGTTCTGATGATTGATTTGAGACTTTAAAGATGAATTCAATAAACATTTTGTCAAATTGCTCCTTGTGGTTGTGCATGTGTATGTGCATGGGCATTACATTCAACCTCTCAAGCTATACAGGCTTGATTACGATATTATTGAATGGGATCAGAACAAACAAGATCAGAAGAAGACAGCTTTTTATTGCCACACAACAATGTTGGTGGAAATTGTTTGGTCAGAATGTAGCTTGTTCCGGTGCAAACTCAAAGGGTCAGTATATCTACAGGGGTCCAACAAACACATCAAGAATGCTGTCAACAGCAAAAACACAATGGCTAACATGTTATTAAAAGACCAGCAATGATATATGATCATTATATGTATGCCAAGCGAGCAGTATTTTATTATATTATTATATTTCATTATAGTATTTTACTTTATTATTAAATTATACTCAATAGACTATGTAAGAGACACATGCCAATGTTTGATTGATTAGCAAGACCACTATAAAATCCAAAACACAGCAAACTCATTTATAGTTCTGATAGATGTCATCCACCTCAACATCACTGAATATGGCAGTTGAGCAGTTGTGAATCTCCTCTACATTCGCATACACTTCTTCCATATCCCCATCAGAGTCTTTACTTCGATACTTCTGCATAGCACGCTTAGCTGTGTTCATATAGATGCCCTCATCTTCATCAGAGTTATCTGGTCCACTATGAAATCCAATTCTGCTCACAGAGCCTGTTCAAAAGGAGGAACATGTACAATACATGTTTCACATAAATTTTTTTTAAAAAATCAATTTGTAAGAAATATCAACAATAAGTACTAACACAGCTAGAAAACTCGAGTAGCCCTGTCTTATATCCGGCACATTGCGGCACCAGGCGCGATGCAAGTCTTGCTAGTTCACACTGGCACAACGATCATTATTCTGCCAGGCACACGAGTTGTCAAATGAGCCTTGCGAAGAGATAGCTAGATGGATGGGTGGATGAGACTGAGAAGATGGATATGGATAGATGAATGGCTGTAGACAGGTGGACAGATACATGGTTGGATGTAAATAATTGCATGGATGTTGGTAGATGGATGTGGAGAGACACACTGAGGCAATAAGCCCCGAGAGGCCGTAGGTTACTCTGACTTTAGAACACCTAAGGGGTGTTGTTAGGCACAACGCACTAGCAAAGTTCTGTTGTTCACGGAGCTGGGGGATGTTAGAGACCTTGCGCTCCTCTTCCACCTTCCATTTAAGGATGCCACACATATGTCCGATAGAGTTTAGGTCTGGAGACATGCTTGGCCAGTCCATCGCCTTTACCCTCAACTTCTTTACTTAGGCAGTGGTCGTCTTGGAGGTATGTCTTGGAGGAGTCAGTAACATGTTGGAACACTGCCTGACGATCCCCAGTCTCCGAAGGGAGGGGATCATGCTCTGCTCCAGTGTGTCAGAGAGTACATGTTGGCATTCATTCTTGGGGTTTTGAGCCCCCAATGTTGTCTTCAAGCCAGTGCTGCCTGGAAGGCGCTAGGGTTAGGGTTAGGGTTAGGGTTAGGGTTAGGGTTAGGGTTAAAGGTAGGATTAAGTGCCTTTAAGTCTCTTAACAGTGGCAGCGCTGGCTGGAAGACGACGTTGGGGGCTCAAAACACCATCGAGCTTTATGGTTCCCTCAATGAACAGTGCCGGCAGCACTCATGATGCCGCCCCAGAGCATGACCCTCCCACTCCCACCACCATGCTTGTCTGTAGGCAAGACACACTTGTCTCTTGTACTCCCCACCTGCTGCCGCCACACACGCTTGACACCATGGGTGCCTCTCAACATGCCTCCTCGATCCTCGATGCTCGGTCCTCGAGGGGCGTTCCCACTGATCTATAACTAACACTGGATAGACTATCCCATTGTTTCCCCCCCATCATTCTTTATGTAGATCACTGAGGATCGAGGCCCGAGGAGCGAGGGAGGACATATAAAAGCCCAAATGAGAGGCACCCCATCTGAACCAAATAAGTCTGGTATCTTGGCCCCATGATCAGATCACAGACCTTAGTCTGCTCATCTTCAGCAAACTGTTTGCGGGCTTTCTTGTGCATCATCTTTAGAAGAGGCTTCCCTCTTCGACGACAGCCATGGAGACCATTGTGATGCAGTATGCGGCACAGGCTGACCTCTCAACTCCGTCAGCCTCTGCAGCAGTGCGTCCTTTTTCCAAAGGCAACCTCTGTATATGACACTGAGCACGTGCCCTTAACTTCTTTGGTTGACCATAGCAAGGCCATGGTCTTGGCCACTGTGCTGCAGCTCAGGTTCAGGGCGTTGGCAATCTTCTCATAGCCTATAGGCCATCTTTATGTAGAGCAACCATTTTTTCAGATCTTCAGATAGTTCTTTGCCATGATGTGCCATATTGATCTTCCAGTGACCAGTGTGAGAGAGCTTGAGATCAGTAACACCAAATGTAACACGCCTGCTTCCCATTCACACCTGAGACCTTGTAAAAACGAACCAGATAGGACAGGAAGTGCTATGGCTATTTTGAGGGAACAGCAAATACACACTGTACACTGACTACTTTACATTGTAGCAACGTGCCATTTCTTCAGTGTTGTCCCATGAAAATCTATCAAACTGTGAGGGGTAGACTCACTTTTGTGAAATACTGTATCTGGCAAGATTTAATAAAAATAAAGGCACAGCAATGAGAAATGTATTCACAGATAATAGTTATTCCGCCAAGAAATATATTTCCTCTATCTGAATAGTTGCCAAGCAACACTGAGACACAGCTGTATCAAGTCGTGGTAGAGCAGTAAAATAGAATACAACCAATCATAATCAAGGATCGGAGATATCCATTTAAGAAATATACATAGACTGGTGGATGTCCATATGGACAGATAAACGGTTGGACGTATGCATGGTTGGAGTTGGATGGATAAGGATGGATGGATAGATGGATGGGAGGTATGGAAGGTATCAATATTTTAATTGAGAGGGAGATAGAGAAGGGAAGCCTTTGAGAAGCTGTGTAATCACAGGACATGGCCGTCCTCCTGGAGCAGGCTTAGCTGCAAGGCTTCCATGGGCACGGTCAAGCTCAGGGGGAGACGAGAGGATCTGCAGGCTTAGCTGCAGGGCTTCTATGGGCACGGTCAAGCTCAGGGGGAGAAGAGAGGATCTGTGTGCCAAAGACATCTCTACCAGGAGTTGTGAGAAAAAGGCAGATGGTTGAGAGCCCTCCGTGTCTTCAGGTAGGCCAACGATTCTGATGTTTTGGCGCCTACTGCGCCCCTCTAGGTCAGCTGCCTTGGTCTTGAGTAAGTCGTTTACTTGCTGAAAAGTGGAGCATGTCTTCTCGAGCTGTTCTACACGGTGGTCGATGTCAGTGGCATTTTCTTCTAGAGAAGCGAGTCTTTGCCCATGATCTGTCACTGTGGTCTGCAGACTTTCCGGTGTGGATGAAACTGAATCAAATGATGATTTAAAGTCGGCTGCTAGAGCCTTTCTGTAATCCTCTAGCAGCGAGCTAATTTCAGCCATAGAAATGCTAGCAGAAGACGTAGAATTGTCCTTATCTTGTTTACCTTTTTGCTTTGGACATTGCTGGGTTATCCCCAAGGTGAACAACAGGTTACGTGTCTATTGCAGATAGATTGCGAACAAAGAGAGGTTTAAAAGATAGGTTGTAAAGTGAAGTTGTGGGAGCGAGCTCGTCACACGTCTACTCAGCACCTCATTCCCAGAAGTCCCTTTGAGAAGCTGTAGCAGTCATTAGAACACAGCTGCAAGTCAACTTGATTGCCTAATGGACCTCTGAAGTTCGCCTACAAAAAGGATCCAAAGCTGCCATCTTTGCCCATATAAGGAGATCCGGGAGTTAATTGAAGCTAACTGCCTATGGCAAGTTGCATTGTAAGTTAGCTTTGGGGTAGCAAAGATCAAAGTGTGCTGTCTTCACCTGCCGAAGATCACAGTATCCATTAGAAGGCAGTGGACAAAACTGTGTAGTGAAAAATGTCTGCATTTCAAATGTCATCATCCCCGCGAGAGTTTAACAGGTGCGATTATTGAAAATCCCCATGTTATTTTCCCATGGAAAAAATCTCAAGATACCGGATCTCCTTATTTGGGCAAAGATGGTGGCTTTTTTGTAGGCGAACTTCAGAGGTCTATTTGATACCATGATGACCCATTGAAGCTATGGGACAAAAGCTTGTTTCTCGTAAATATCTATTAAAAAAAAAAGCATCAAGGTCACAAAACAAAACAAAATCTTTTTGTAGACATAGGTAATGCTTGAACGAAGTCTCTATGCAAACGTAAAGTCTGTATGTAAACGGTTAAATTAGACGCAGTTAGAATAATAAATGATGTTTTAGTTTTCGAAGAACAGTTATATGCACTGTAACTGTAAGATGATCATTTCAGACTCACGTGGTGGATCACTGTTCTCCTGGGGCGTGTCGGTCAAGCACATTTTCTTCACCAGGCAGAGTATGGCAGGAATCACCACAAAAAAGATCAACACTGAAGTCACTCCAGATACAATGGGAACCAGGGATGCTGGAAGAGGAGCAGCAAATTGATTGTGAAGAGCAAAGCAACAAGGCAAGTAAACATGCAAGCAAAACAAACGAACAAATGTACGTAAGTCTCCATACCTCTTACGATGACGGTCAGTGGGGCTGTCGGTGTTGACTTGAAGGTGCGGCTGGACACAGTGACCTCATAGACACAGCTGTAGTTGCCCTGGTGGGAGTAGTCTGCCTCAGGGATGTGGAAGGAGGCTGAGTGGTTGATGGCGAGCTTGGTCCTGTTAGACCCATCAAAGATGAGATGGAAGAAGCCTCCTTGGTGCTGTGGCTCAGTAGAGCAGATGAGGGAGAGGCTGTGGCCCCTGGTCACCTCTGGCCCCTGAGGCCCCCAGAACAGCCCTCCATCTGGGGCACTGAGAGAGATGTTGGGCTGCACCAGGTCCACTGGAGAGGAGGGCAGTTTATCAGTGGAACATTAGATGACCAGGATGTAGATAGGTGATAGGTAGATACTTTATTGATCCCCAAGGGGAAATTCATGTGTCTACATTAAGCCAGGTAAATTAAGATGTGCTTGTTTCAGGTGAAAAATGGGTTATAAGTTATCATTATTTTTTTTTTTTTAATTATTATTATTTAAAAGAAGTATTTATTGTTGGTCGTGTCTGGAACACTGTCTCAGTATAGGCCTCTCATTAGAACCACTATTTTCGCTGGTCAACCATCATAGGGTGGTCAACCATCAAACCACCTTAAGCTAGGCAGGCTTTTTCTTTCAGCAGGGTACCCTCATGTTGCCCTGTATCATTGGGTGCATCTCATTTGGGCTTTTATACGTCCTCCCTTGCTCCTCGGGCCTCGATCCTCACTGATCTACATAAAGATTGATGGGGCGAAAACAATGGGATAGTCTATGCAGTGTTAGTTATAGATCAGTGGGAACGCCCCTCGAGGATTGAGCATCGAGATCGAGTAAGCATGTTGAGAAGCACCTATAGTCTGAGTAGCCTTGACCTCTGCTCCAATAAATAGCCATCCTGGCAAAAGGTGATCCCTGTCTGCAAGTGTGATCGCTACTATATTTATACATCTCACCTCAGATCATTTTCGAAAGGTATAGCTATCAGTGCTGGAATACACCATTTCAATGTCATTTAAAAGTCTAAAAAGAGAAATAACAATGCATGTTTATTTTTGTGTGCCACAGGGTCTAAGAGTCATTCTGCGTGTAAGTCAATGGCTTTCTTAACAAGAAAAGGGAAAGTGTATTTAGTACTTACTTCCTTACAGAACTGGCATTACAACTAGAGGTTTTCAACAATATCCCATTTAATATCTTAATATCCATGTTTCAGTCAAAGCAAAAAGTTAACAATAAATGCATGTATTATATCGCTTTACCTATTATAGAAATGCTGGCAGTATTACTTTGAGAGGATGTGAATTCACGTCTGGAGACGCTTGTTTGATACTGGCAGTAGTAGGCTCCTTGATGGATAAAGTCCACTTGAGGAATGGTGAAGAGGGCAGAGTTTTGATATAGACCTAGACGTTTTGTCTCTGTAAATGACCCATAGAGCTGCTGCAGGGTGAATGTACCACCCAGGTGCTGTGTGGAGATGGAGCATCTCATCCGGGCAGACTGACCCCAAGAAACCTCTTTACTGGTTTCCAATGAAAGACTTGGGTTCTGTAGTACAACTGGAAAATAAGTGAGGCGTATCACACTCTCAATACTAAGAAAACCACATTCAAACTGCTGTAATATCACAGGTGTTTACATCTTGTAACAAATTTAGTCAACAGAGAGGCTTGACCTTTCACACAGTAACCGAAAATACGTAATCGCTCCTGTCAAGCGTCAACACATCAGAAAAAAATATATTTGGGTAAGAGAAAATGGATTAGAGTCTAGAGGTTCATGGATTTGCCAAATATTACTTTTGCCAATGTTACGAGACTTGTGGAGGGAAAACAAAACGAAGAAAAAATCAATATAGGGTACACATTTTTCCACAAGGAATTTGTCTTAAGCATCAGGCTAACTGTTACCGAACTGTTTACTGTAATGACAAATCATTAGCGTGTTGATTTAGACATAATGTATATAGTATAGAGGATATAAGCTGCCATACTAAAGCATTGTAGTCTACTGGTGAGAAAGAAGATTTCCACTACAATTGTGTATTTCCGGCCTAAAATACCGAAGTTGTGTGAAAGGTCAATAGGCAGCCTTTTAAAGGTGAAGACATTTTTTAACCGTTTCATTATTTAGCTTGTTTCAGGACTGACATGGTGTTATGTCAGTTGTAGGCTGTGTGTTTTTCTTTTTCAGGGTGTGCCAGGATATCTGACCTCTCATTCACTCACCTACAGTGATACTGATAGAGCGACTCTTGTAGAGGCTATAGCAGAGGCCACATGCATAGCTGCCTGTGTTAGAGACACCCACAATAAAAGAAGTGGTCGCACTGCTCCAGAGGGAAATGGACTGACTCATGATGGAAGCACCATTTCTGTATAAACAGACATTCCTCTCACGGCTAGAAATCCCGCCACAACTGAATCGAACAGTTTCTCCAGGTGAGACAGCTGAATATGAGGAGATGAGCCGGATGGAGGGTGAGGAATATTGACCTGGAGGAGAGAGTCATTCAAGATTCTAAATGTAATACAGTTCAGACATTTCTGAGCGTGATTGAAAAGAACTGTCCTGTTTATTTGAGTAGAGAAATACTTGCCTGCTATTGAAGTGACACCGAGACAAAGTACTGTGAAGAGAGAATCAGATCAAGAGGTGTTGAAATATGGTCAAATGCAGATGTTTTACTGAATGTATTGTGTTCTAACACATTATAACTAACTGAAGTACATATTATGCAGATATCGATAGAGTTTCAAATGTGTCACTGTCAACTCTCATAAAGGCCACTTTGGTCCATGTTGCTGTGAAGCGAAGTTGACCTTGTGAAGTACATTCCTGCTGGTATAAGGCTATATGCAGGCTCCCACAGCATCTGATGACGACTAAACTGGCCCCAGTCAGTGTGTTTCCTGCATATAACACCTGGGTGAGGAGGGAGAGACCAACATGGCGACTCTGACTCCGATCTGGTTTGTTGTGTTTCACATCCTCTTCTTTTTCCCATCTTTGTCTCTTTGATTGTGTTGAATAACTCCTTTCAACTTTTACTTGTTTGTAGATGTGCGTGTTGACTGGATGGTACAGAGGCAGTGATTCCCATGGATTACCTAATCTCCTATGACCTATGAGAATTGAAGATTTTTTTCCCCTTCAATATTCATCAAATCATCAATTTGCCTATATACAGACTAGTTTATGTGCACTAAATTAAAATCAGTATTGTTCCAAATGTATTTTTGTATGTCATTATTATTATCAGACAGTGCAATCTTTTTCTTTTGGTCAATGTTGTCTTTTGACAACAATCTCAACGTGCTCTTTTTTCTGGTTAAATGCAGGTATAGGCTAAAGAATTATTTGTGTTCCCTAAGGATAGAACATGGTCTCAGCAATGTGATTGTCAAATTAAAATCAGTGTAAAGGGAAATTCTAAAATGCATTTTCTGTTGAAATGTCAGATTCTGGATCGAGTGCTTAAAACGGCATCAATCGAAACCTATCTGTGCCACTGTTTTTCAAACAACTCCAAGAGCATCTTCTCTAATACATGCCACTGTTTTTCAAACAACTCCAAGAACATCTTCTCTAATACATTCATATTCATATAAAAAGACACGTACCCAGTATTGGAGAAAGCACAGCCATTGACATATCCACCTCTGGGGGAATTTTCACGTAAAATACATGTCCTTCCTCTTTCTTTCTTCCTTATAGCCTTTTTTACATGACCTGTTTTCTCTTGTGGTCAAGTGTTGAAAGTGGTATAAAAGCTATGTGTGGAAATGAGTCAACCTGCAAGCATTAATCTAGTAGAACCATAACATGAAATGCCGATGCCTTGTTTACTGTGGGCTAACTAATTATAATATTACACAAAGAACACAATTACAGCTCAGAGTGACACAGTTCCATCAGTTCAGTTAAACAACAGCCTAAACACCATTCTCTTGCATTTATTTCAATAATTTCATTCACTTTATAACACATTTACAACACAAAGAAATGCATTAAATAGATCAACAAAGTCATCAAATCACCATGTCCTGCCCTGAAAAGGCAAAACAGATGATAAACTGTGTATTCTATGTTTTATGTAGTATGTTGTAAGTGTGTGATGCAGTGACTGCAGCCCAAGACAAATCTCCCCCTTGGGGGACATTAAAGTATATCTTATCTTATCTTATCTTATCTTAAACTGTTATGATTTTCTTGTCAAGGTTGTTTACAATTTTGTGTAATCATGCAAAGTGTGCATTTCACTCACAGACCCATTTTGGCGATGCTTTGTCTGTGTGGTAGACTATTTTGAGTATGCTTTGTCTGTGGTAGGCTATTGCTCCCACATGGAGCAAGGACAGGGTCATTTGCTATGTGGTACACAGGGAGAGCAATACGTTTCAGGACAACACCGGTGGATGAAAACAAGAGTTGCAGATGTTAAGGGTACGTAGGCCTACTGTATGGTTGTTTATAGCGCTCTACTGCCCCCTAGAGTTAAAACTAGATATAGTCTAAAGACAGAAGAAGAACAATTGATCAACACAAATGGAAGAGAAACAGGACAGGGAAGTCTGGAGCCAATTCATGTTCCAGGAAATATGCATTTAATGTTATCAGTACTTGAGTTCATTAACACAATTCTCCACGCTTTTTTTGGATATTTGTTTAAACAAATAAAAATGTCTGATGGAAAAGAAAAAGGGAAAACGTTATTATCTTAAAAAATGTATTTTCTTTCTCTCATGGGAAATACATCAGCTCTTACTGCATGAGAGCTCACTTGTTTCTCCAAAGGGATGATCTATAGTGGTCACTACTGTTCCTTGTGTTAACATAATTTCAGTAAGACTGAGTAAGTTGCATCATCACCAACACCATCGTCAAACACTGGTCAAAAGTTTTAGAACACCCCAATTTTCCGATGGGGTTTAAGTCTGGAGACTGCGCTGGCCACCCCATGTCTTCAAGCTTACCATCTTGTTCTTCTTTACTAAGTGGTTCTGGCATAGCTTGGACTTGTGTTTTGGGTCATTATCTTGCTGTAGGATGAACTCCTGACCAATAGGCGCATACCAGAGGTGGTGCAGAATGCTGAGGTGACCGTGGCGCTGCAGAATGCTGAGGTGACCATGGCGCTGCAGAATGCTGTGGTGACCATGGCGCTGCAGAATGATGCGGTGACCATGGCGCTGCAGAATGCAGCCCCAGACCATCACGCTTCCTCCTCTACGTTAGACAGTTGATGTCACACACTGAACAGCCATACACTCGCCTGATCTACGGCATACAAAAATCCTGCGTGATGAACCAAAATGTTTGTTCTTGAAACCCCGTCTGTTTCTCCAAAGGCACCCCTGGGAGAAATAAGAAACACTGAGTATTTTGAGATCTTCAGTTGACCTGAAAGGGCAAATTAATAAACAAACAAAAATGGCTGCAGAACAGAAATGTACTTTGAAGGCGAGTTCCAGCAGTTTTTTCCACATAGCTCTGTTCACACGATGACTACACTGTCACCTTGACGCTGGCGTGACGTTTGAAGTTCTGCGTCTCCTGTGTCTGTGTTGCTCACCACTGAAGTAGTCAGAAGTAGTCAGAATGGCGAACCTTATTATAGAGTGATCTAGTGTGGGTCAGTTTTCTGCCGACTAGCCTAACATATGACGTGTTGAAGTGATGCAGTTTTACATCAATACCACAAAATCACACATTTTGATTCAAGTCAAGTCTGGATCTGTGAGACTATGTGAAACTCCAACAGTTTCCGTTCTAGTTTTCATAGTCATCCTCTTCATAGTCGTTGTATGTAGCAGATGGGCCATGCAGCTCTTCTCACATAGTCGTCTTCTTCCAGATCTCCATCAGCCTCTATACCGCGACCCCTCTGGTCAGCAGGCATGACAACGTTCACATAGATGTTCTCATCTTCATCAGGTGTCCCACCTGGTCCATGATGAAATCCATATGTGTTCGCAGAACCTGTTCCAAGGTAGTATTTGAGACCACAATACATGCTTAGTGGAAAAGTGCCAAAATGGACAACCATGGACAAAATGGTTTAGGATATTTCAATCAATATTTGAGTGGTTGATGGCACATTTTAATTGTTTAGTATTCATGGAATTAGGAGGAGTTAAAGGGACAAGTATGGGGAGTACTTGTGCCACCTGTTATGCTAACTTGTATGTTTATTTTTTTTAATGAGGACAGAAATCCCTTCTGCAGTAATATCATCAGATATTTTAGACATTTGGATGATGTCTTGTGTGTTTTTAAAGGGTCTCAAGATGAGCTGAATGAATTCACCATTGAGATCAATGCAAATCAAACAGGCTATAGGCTAACTGGAAAAAACACCACGCCAATCTCTAGCTATGGTGAAGGGTATGTGAGGATGTGGGGCTATTTTAATTCCAAAGGCCAAGGGAACTTGATCAGGATGCATAATATCCTGGATCCATGAAATAGCTGGCCTTTAAAAATAAAAGCATAAAAAATCCTCCAGCTCCTATGGGAATTTAACACAGGGGTAAAATACTTATGCCCCCTGTATTTAAGGAAGAACGCTTATTTATTTACGATACATTCTTCAATCACAAAGAAAATTGTGACGAAAATTAAGGCATTAAAGATCAATTGTCAAAATATGATTTTATATTCCTCTCTTTAGTCAACTTTAGCATGGGGTCAAATACTTATTCTTCCCACTGTGTGTGTGTGTGTGTGTGTGTGTGTGTGTGTGTGTGTGTGTGTGTGTGTGTGTGTGCGCGCGCATGTGTGCCTGTATGTATATGTTTTTTTCTTGTATTTTCACGATGGGTTGTAAATAAAATACCTATAGATATCTCAGCATGTTGGGTAGATTAAAGAGAGAACTAGAAAAAAACTACAACTCCCATCACTGGACGGTAATCACTGTTTATTGTCCTGATGTGTCTTTTGAATTGATTGCTACACTCATTGTTTGTATGCCCAGAGGATGGCCGTCTGACCGAAAGCTAGGCTATTAAACTTGCAAAAGCAGTGTGCAGACTTTTTATTTTGAGATTATAAATTGTTTCGTATTCCAAAGCATTACATATCAATTAATTAGACAAATCTGGAGAATAAGTTCTACTAATGAGTGTATTTAATTAATGAGATGATTTCAGACTCACTGTGTGCAACATTGCTCATCTGGATTGTGTGCATGTGTGTGTCACTCATACACTTTTTCTTCACCATGAAGAGGATGGCAGGGATCAGTAGAAGTAGATGCAATGATGGGAGCCATTGATGCTGAAAAAGCAACAGGGAATTACAAGAGAAAACAACAAACAAGCAAGCAAACAAACATATACACAAACAAACAAATAATACTCAAGTGCTGGATGTTTACCTCTTATGATGACGGTCAGTGGTGCTGTCTGTGTTGACTTGAAGGTGCGGCTGGACACAGTGACCTCATAGACACAGCTGTAGTTGCCCTGGTGGGAGTAGTCTGCCTCAGGAATGTAGAAGGAGGCTGAGTGGTTGATGGCGAGCTGAGTCCTGGTGCTGTTAGACCCATCAAAGATGAGGTGGAAGGAGCTTCCTTGGTGCTGTGGCTCAGAAGAGCAGATGAGGGAGAGGCTGTGGCCCCTGGTCACCTCTGGCCCCTGAGACCCCCAGAACAGCCCTCCATCTGGGGCACTGAGAGAGATGTTGGGCTGCACAAGCACCACTGGGGAAGGAGACAGGATTTATCAGTGGAGGATTAATATGAGATGACACGTGACTAAGAGCTGGAATGGCTCTTTATAGAAGTCTATGGTGCCTCAACTTTCTTAATGAGCTCAAAATTGTAATTATTGAACAGAATCCTATAATTCTAAACAAGATCATATCCATATATTCATCCAGATGCTTCAAAACGTTACTTAACAGAAATGTCCAAATATGATATTGCATTACCTATTACAGAGAGGCTGACACAGTATTAGCTTTGGGGGAAGGGAAATTACACCTGTATTATAACAGAGGGGCTATAAGTAGCGTCACACCGGTGTGTTTGGAATGTTGGAAAATTAACATTCTAAAGAATATCTGGGTTCATTGAATTCTACATAGAATTTTAGAACGTTGAATTGTTGCGGAATGGAATCTTGTGTTAGAATGTTCAAAACCCACCCTTTTAAAGGTTAAAAAGAAGTGACTACATTGGTAATACAGTAATGTCCCTTTATCATTCAGCTTGTTTCCAGTTTTACACGACTGATATCAGTTTTGATCTGTGTCCTTTTTGTTATCAAGGTGTGTTACACTTCTCATCCACTCACCTACAGTGATACTGATGGAGCGGCTCCTGTAGTACCTATAGCAGGGGCCACATGTGTAGCTGCCTGTGTCAGAGGCACCCCCAATAGGATGAGTAAAGGTCACCTTGCTCCAGTAGGGATGGGACTGCACGGAAGCACCATTTCTGTATAAGCAGACCTCACTTTCATAAATCCCACCACAACGGAACTGAACAGTTTCTCCAGGTGAGACAACTGAATATGAGGAGATGAGTCGTATGAAATGACCTGGAGGATAAAGTAATTTAAGACCTTTAATGAAATACAGTGCCTATCAAAAGTGTTCACCCCCTTGGATATTTCCCCCTTTTGCATTCATAAATGAAATCTGAAATCAATCTATTTTGGTCTTTTTTTTTTTTTGTTTTGTTTTTTTTTACAATAATTCACAAATATCCTCTCTTTAATGTCAATGTGAAGGCACATTTTTACAAAATAATGTTAATTAATCAAACGTATACTGTATAATGCAAAATGAGCGATTGCATTCATATTAAAAGTGACTGACCTAATCAACACAGTAGGCTATGAGTGGCCAAGCTGAAGGTGGCTGAATCAAACTCCAGACTTCAATCCTATCGACAATCTGTAGCCAAACATGAAAGGAACTGTTCTCAACTGATCCGCATCTAACTTGACAGAACTTGAGCATTTTTGCTTGAAAAATAAAGCAAAAGGGCAGCCTGATGTGCAAGCCTAATGGAGACATATCCACACAGACTCTCATATTTAGTTGCAGCCAAAGGCCATCTAAATGCTGACTTGAAGAGAGTGAATATTTATGCAACTGCTTATTTTTGCATTTTGCGTTTTATTAATTAGCATTTCTTATGAAACCTGCTTTGATATTTAAGAGGGGATTTTTGTAAATTATTGTAAAAAAAAAAAAAGGCCAAATTAAATTGATCAAGACTATTTATCAAAGCAGAAAAAGGGGAAATGTCCAAGGAGGTGAATACTTTTTATAGCCACTGTAAAGTTTTATGCATTACATGATAACTGTCAAGTTTATTTGAATGGAGAAACACTTCACTTACCAGCTACTGAAGTGACACAGAGACAAAACGCTACGAAGAGAAAATCAGATCAATATGCTTAATGACAGTAATGTAAATTGTGCTGACACCTTACTCTCAATCCAGCTACATATCACCTGTTCAGTTACATATCACCTTCATGAAAAAAGGACACATACAGTATCCTGAAAGGATCATGATCACTTGTATGAGCTGTCATAATTGCCACTTTGGTCAGTGTTGCAGCAAGGTGAAGTTACATCCGTGTTGGTAAAAGGCTATATCCTGTTAACACTGTTATGACAACTGACTGAATTGGCCTCAGCAAGTGTGTTTTTGCACATAATATTAGCTAAGTGAGGAGGGGGAAACCAACATTGTGACAGTGACAATGACATCACTGTTTTCTCTTCAACTCCTTTAAACGCGTATTTGTGTCTGATTTTCAAATGAAATGTGATATGTTTTGAAACATGCTAATACATTACGATTAGCACTCACAACTGCACAGGCCTGTCACGACAAGTGGCAGATAAAGATTAAGTCTGATTCCAATTTGTAATGACTTTGTCCATTTAAGTTCACATACGGTCGGTAACCCTTAAGCCTATCTCAACTGACATTATTGGTGTCATATGGCCATTCTGCATGATAAATTTGTGCTCTCTTATGTAGAAGTCTTAGATTGTGCAATGCAGTCTGGTTTGTGGTGATACACCCAGCTTCCTATTTGAGCTTTTCTGTTTTTCAGTAACAATTCACATTTTACTTCAATGTGTGTGATGCTGGGGTAGTACAGAGAGCAACGTGCCTGGATTACTTTTGCTGACCCCCTCTTGAAAACTGTGGAGCTATCCATTTATGTGTGTGTTGATGGGGGTAAGAGAGAGACTGAGGTCCTTATGACATTTCTTCACCGCTTATTGAAAACTGTACAGTTGTGGGTTGCTTTCATGTTTAGGTTGTGAATACAAACTAGGCCTATTTGGTCTATTTGTCAAACTATTTATTTTTTATTGAATCCATGTTAAACTCAAAGGGTAGGCATATTCCTTCTCCATATACAGTATTGTATGTGTTCTCTAAGGATAGAACATTGATCTCAACACTGCAGTCTTACAATTGAACATGTCTGGTTTATTGTCATCTGAACAGAGGCCTGTAGTGGAACTAAGGAGCTCTAAAACTCAGAAAAGTATCCCATAATTTTCCACCGCTGTTTTTAAAACACCAATATGTTCATATCACAAAAGAATTGCCGGTCAGATTAAGAAAAAAATATTCATTTTTACCTGAGACTAGAGTAAGAGCAGCCATCGGCATCTCTTTCCTTAACGAAAATTTCATCAAATGGACAGGTCTTCCTCTTTCTTAGTTCCTTATAACCTCTTTTCACCAGACCACAATCAAGTACGTTGTCATACACTAAATATATCCAACTAAACAGTTTATCCTACTAACAGTTCCCCCTCTGCTTGTTAGCCTACATTTCCCCGCTCCTTTCTCTTACAGTAAAGGACACTTCCGGGCAGACTTTAACTTGTTTTAACAAAGTTAACAATTTTACGAGAAAGGTCAAAGTAAATATCTTTACACTAAAATCAATACCAACTTTTTTTTGTTTGTTTTAATATAAGATTAAGCACTTGGTTAGATATGCGTTTTTGCAGTGTAGCATAGCACTCTAGCTTCAGTGCTCCATACAGCACAGGGGGTTAGGGGGAGAAGAAAGGCTGTGCTAGGCGCTAGGTTGTGCTGGACTACAGTGACCTCTGCTGGATGACAGTAGATGGTGCAATGGTACCATGACCCAGATTCATTTTCTGATTCTAAGAAAAATATCACATACTGATACTGTAATATGCCACTGCAACCTTATTCATAAAATGGAGGCATTCTCTACTTGCACCAGTGTTTCCCACAGTGCCTCCAGCCTATGTTGTCCAAATACAGAAATAAATAAATACAAATGTATGGAATCATTTCATAGCTTGACGAGCCATGATAGAACATCCTCCTCTGCAGGTACATGAATCCAAACATTAACAATCATGGAGTCCTTTCCAATAGCAGCGAGACAAAACACAGCTATGAAAGGTATCACAAAAGGGAAAGAAATACACAAATAAGAACTTAAATGATATAATAGTTTATTTAGCTTCACCAAAGGAATTGATACAGAAACTGTAAGTGATTGAAGAAAGCAGTAAAATCTAGACACAATATAATTTTATATACATTTTAATTCTTAACGATCAGAAAACAAATAAATCAAACTTTTAAAGATTGTTATACATGTAACTTTAAATGAGACGCACCGATAAAATTGCTGAGGTCAAGCATGTTGGACTTCATGCATGTATTTTGGCACTGTGTGAAGCTCAACATGCATTACTGTAAGACCGTAAGTGGCTACCTGAATAAGAAATCCAGTTTGACAAAGAATCACAGAGCAATAGGTTCAATAGGGTGGGTAGCAACCAGAATGTGGAAGGTGGTGATAAAAATGAGCAGGAAGGAGAGAAAGCACATGGTGGACCAAAGCAACGGTAGCCAGAGACGATCAAAACACAGAGAGGGCCAGTAGAGGACTACAAGTGAACAGAGTCTCAGGACCGGGATACGGACAGAACCGCTTTTAAATCCACACGCACCAGACAAGTCTCAGTTATAGCTTTGATAGACGTCATCCTCTTCAACAGTCGTTATCTGTAGCAGTTGGGCCATACGGCTCTTCAGTTTTCTTCCAGATCTCCATCCATGTCTTTACCGCAATCCCTCTGGTCAGCAGGCAAGGCTGCGTTCACATAGATGTTCTCATCTTCATCAGGTAACCCACCTGGTTCATGGGCAAATCCATATATGTTTGCAGAACCTATATGTTTGCAGAACCTGCTAAAATGGAGAATGGTTGACCACAATGCATTATTAGTGCTCAAGCGGAAAAACTGGTTTAGGATATTTCAGTCAATATTTGAATGGTTACATAAATTATAATGGTTTAGTATTTCAAAGACTCACCTTTGGAATTAAAATAAATAATACAGATAATCTCTAGGTATAGTGATGGGTATATGATGTGGGGCTATTTTAATTCCAAAGGCCAAGGGAACTTCAGGATGCATAGTATCCTGGATCCATGGAATAACTGACCTTTTAAAATAAAAATCTGCCTGACTCAATAACATCAGGTTCCAAAAGATGATGGAAAAGCACTCCGAGAGCGCAGCTACCTCCGCCTGCATTGTTAATGCCTTAATTCAAAATATGAGTAAAAATCAAACAGCTAAGGACACCAATTTTCTGTGTGATTGAAGAATGTATCATAAAAAAAAATAAATGTTCTTCCTTAAATGCTAGGGGTCATAAGTATTTGACCCCTGTGTTAAATTCCCATAGGAGCAGGATGGTTTTTTTTTAATATGTTTTTATTCTTAAAGGCCAGCTATTTCATGGATCCAGGATATTATGCATCCTGGTAAAGTTCCCTTGGCCTTTGGAATTAAAATACCCACATCATCACATACCCTTCACCATAGCTAGAGATTGGCATGGTGTTTTTTCCAGTTAGCCTATTAGCCTGTTTGATTTGCAATGAGCTTGATGTACAGTAATAACTTCACCAGCGGAATCGATACATAAACTAATGAAAGTGATTGAAAAATACAGTAAGGTTTCTGGATACAAGTTAAATGAATATAGATGTGAATCCTTAATAATCAGAAATGCAAAAAATGAAACCTTTAAAGATTATCATAACTTATGCATGTTGGCAGCTAGAAGACAGACAAAATCAATCTCAAAGAATCACAGACAGAGCAAGGTTTCAGTAGAGTGGATAACACAATCAGAATTGGGAAAAGGTTGGGATCAAAATTGTCACAAAAAGCATGTTGTGGACCAAAACAATGGCAGACCGAGACAATCAAAACACAGAGAGAACCAGAGGACGAGGAGGGCTGTAGTTATTCTACGTGGGCCACGTAGTTATTCTACATTCAGTCTTCCTCCAGGACACCGTAGCTATATATGTTCTCTACTTCCTCGTGTGTCTCACCAGCTCCATTGTGAAATCCATATCTGTTTGCAGAACCTGTTAAAATGGAGTGTGGAAGGCCACAACACATTGTTAATGCAAAAGCGGAAAAAATGGTTTAGGATATTTGTTATTTCAGAAGTTACATTAAAATCAGCTCAGGTGCTGGATGTTTACCTCTTACGATGACTGTCAGTGGTGCTGTCTGTCTTGACTTGAAGGTGCGGCTGGACACAGTGACCTCATAGACACAGCTGTAGTTGCCCTGGTGGGAGTAGTCTGCCTCAGGAATGTAGAAGGAGGCTGAGTGGTTGATGGCGAGCTGAGTCCTGGTGCTGTTAGACCCATCAAAGATGAGGTGGAAGGAGCCTCCTTGGTGCTGTGGCTCAGTAGAGCAGACGAGGGAGAGGCTGTGGCCCCTGGTCACCTCTGGCCCCTGAGGCCCCCGGAACAGCCCTCCATCTGGGGCACTGAGAGAGATGTTGGGCTGCACAAGGTCCACTGGGGAAGGAGGCAATTTATCAGTGGAGGATTAACATGAGATGACACGTCGTGACTTAAAGCTAGATTGGCTCTTCATAAAGGTCTACGGTGCCTTGACAACTTTCTTAATGAGCTAAAAATAAAGTGTAATTATTGAACAGAAGACTGTGATACTGGGATTACATTTAGAAAGGGAAACACTTAAAATATTGAATGTTATGGAATGGAATGTTAATGGTTTCATATTAAACAATATCCTAACTAAAGATCCTATCATTATAAACAAGAAGATATCCTTATATCCATCCAGACGCTTCAAAACATTACTTAACAACAATATGTCCAAATGTGAAATGGCATTACCTATTACAGAGAGGCTGATAGTATCACTTTGGGGGGAAGTGAAATGACGTCTGGAAACCCTTGTTTGATACTGGCAATAGAAAGCTCCTTCGTGGGTAAAGTCCACTTGAGGGATGGTGAAGAGGGCAGAGGTTCCCGTGTCTTCTACTGTCTCTGTAAATGACCCAGAGAGCTGCTGTAGGGTGAATGTACCACCCTGGTGCTGTGTGGAGATGGAGCATCTCATCTGGGCAGACTGACCCCAAGGAACCTCTCTGCTGGTTTCCAGTGAAAGACTTGGCTTCTGTAGTACAACTGGTGCAAAACAATCAGTACAGAGCAAATGGAAATACAAACTGAAATATCACAGCAGGATTTCACATCTTGTGACAAATGTAGTTAACAGAGGGGTTATACAGTAGGTAGCCATTTAGAAGTGAAGATATTCTTTAATAATGCTGCTTTATCATTTAGCTTGTTCCCAGCTTTACACAGCTCATATCAGTATCAATCTGTTTTTCAAGGTGAACCATCTGAATTCACATTCACTCACCTACAGTGATATCAATGGCGCTGCTCTTGCTATAGCTGCTCTTGTAGAAGCTATAGCAGGGGCCACATGTGTAGCTGCCTGTGTCAGAGACATCCACAATAGAACGAGTGAAGGTCACACTGATATAGTAGTAACTGTACTGTCTCATGATGGAAGAACCATTTCTGTTTAAACAAACATAGCTGTATTGGTCATGAATCCCGCCACACATGATACGAACAGTTTCTCCAGGTGAGACAGCTGATAATTCGGAGATGAGCTGGATGTCGGCTCTGGAATACTGACCTGGAGGAGACAGCAATTTAAGACCTTTAATGAAAGACAGTGCCTATAATACAATACAATATATAAAAAGTATTTAACCTCTTAAATATTTCCCCTGTATCTGCAATCATAAATGGCAAATGTATTACTTCTTGTGGCCTCCATCTTAACAATGAGTACAAATAGCAATGCAGATTACAGATTAAAAATAACTCTCAAGTTTATTTGAATGGACAAACACTTCACTTACCAGCTACTGAAGTGACACCGAGACAAAACACTATGAAGAGAGAATAAAATAGTTTATGTGTGTGTGTGTGTGTGTGTGTGTGTGTGTGTGTGTGTGTGTGTGTGTGTGTGTGTGTGTGTGTGTGTGTGTGTGTTGTGTGTGTGTGTGTGTGTGTGTGTGTGTGTGTGTATTTTTAAGTCAGTAAAATATAGTAAAATCCTAAAAATATATATATTTTTGCTTTCGTGTTTTTCTAAACAAGATAATACTCCACTTGAGTGCATTGATAATTTGGTGATAAGAATAGGCCTAGTGATTTTATTTACTGAAGAAGAAGAGTTTTTGTGCTTCCCTAAAATGATTGTCCACCCTGGTGCATTGGGAAATGTGACCCTTTAAGAAAAGGTAATCCTCAGCGCAACAGTTTCCTTTCTCCTCTCAGTGGTGAGAAATTCCCCTGCTTAGGTTAGCGAGTAGTTGAAGTTCTTACTAACCGATTTTCTTTGTATAAGTATGCTTACTTGCTCTGCACAAGCTTAAAGGAACCGTATGTAAGAAATATATTTCAATTAATCATAAAATGGCCCTGATATGTCACTAGACATTAATAAATCATGCTCATTTCAAATGCTTATACAGTACAGTATCACTGACAACATAGTTCGGCCAGGATATTATCATTTAACCCTCCTGTTGTGTTACGGTCAAATCTGTCCGATTTTGCACATTTTGTCTCTGAAAAGTATAGTTAACTTAATCTGATTGTCATGAGATTTCATGACTTTGTTCACATAGGGCATCTGAACACACAAAATTATTTTTGATAACTTTGATGCAATTTTGTGTGTTTTATTCAACTTGTGTACACCTGTGGTGTTCCCGGTCAAAAATGACCGGTCATTAGAAATGAATGGGTGTGACTACAAAAAGTGTATAAAATTGAGTTGAGTGACTTGCCAATTCATATGAACAGTTTCTGTCCTACACCCACACATGCATGTGTTGCTGGGCACACACAAAAAGTGCTATTTAGTAGCTTTTGGCGTATATTTTGGAATATAAAACACATTTTTAGTTTTACTTTATATCAAATATAGTGGTAAAAAATATTAGCCCCCATGATGGGATGGTCGATAATATTACTGCCCATGTGATTTGTTTGCTATCAAAACACACCTAATTAACCAATCAGCTTTCAAACCACTCCTGTACAGTCAATTGACTTCATAACAATACCCGAGCATTCAATCAGCATAAAAGGACTCCAAGAAACAAGGCACAAGGCATTTGTACACATTATCGAGGGACTACTCTTACTGACCATGTCAAAGACAAAGGAAATCAGTCTTGAGCTCAGAAAGAAGATAGTGGAGGATCATAAGGGGGAAGGTTATATTGCCATTTCCAAGAATTTCACAGTGTCTAACTGCTGTGCGTTGCATTATTGCCAAGTACAAGGAGGCAAATTCTACAAAACAAACCTGGGTGTGGTTGTAAGCACAAGATTTCAAGAACTCTGGAGAGGAAAATAGTCAGAGATGTCAGCAAGAAGGCCGGACATCTGCCAGGATGATTGTTGCTGACCTGGCCTGATCTGGACTTGATATTTCAAGGAACAAAGTTGGGCCATCGTCTCAGAAGAACCCCTTTACTCAAGAGTGGCACATCACAACCTTGAATTTCCCCTTGGGGATCTATAATGTATCGGTAGCACTTTATAATAACCATCCGTTATAAATGGTTAATTGATGCTTTATTTTGCAAATATAATTTAACATTTAATAACTTAATAATCATAAATTAATCATTTGTAGATAACAATTAATGATTACTAAACATATAACTTACACATACTTTATTATCAGCTTATGAAAAAAGAAACAATTTACTTATATGTAACATACTAAAAGATATCTGTTTAGTGATAACTTGATTTCAGTTTATTTTATATTAGTAAGCTACATTATCATTGCAAATATCGTATTATTAATAATTATATATTGAGTTATTGTTAATGATTATAATGTTGATTGTAGGCCTTTACATAGCCATACACAACATCTATGCATATTACATAGGTCGATTAACTATTGAACTATAAATGATGTTCTATGGATTAACAGCTAGTTAGAAAAACAATTACAATATCTGTTTTTCAGATGGCTATGCAACTAATTGAAATAAAAAAAAATAAAGAAGCTTATGAAATAGTTGCGGAGGAGAAGACTGATTTAGAAAGATTAAATGCAACTGGCTTGAAAAGGAAACAGGTGCGTGTTTGGGATGCTCGGTGTGATGCACGAAAGATGTCGTCTGTTCTAGTGGCAAAAAGGACAAGACAAGCTGGTACCTCTCATCGTCCACAATATTAGAACTGGGACCTTAGTTTTAAGTGATGAATGGCGGTGAGCCTATCGTCAGCTACTGCCTGCACTTGGGTAGGAGTAGGCCTATGTGAACCTGACACAGTCAAGCATTCGTCAATGCAGATAGGCTACTACAGGTTGCCACACAGCACATCGAGAGGGCCTGGTTGAGTTAGTCTACAAGGAGAACATCTCATGACGCAGGGGGAATCGGACAGCTGACTTGCTAAAGATCACCTTAATTGAGTGGAATGATCGCAATGGTCCACTCTGGGTCGCCTACTCCACGATATTGCCAAGAAATGTAAAAAGAAATGGTTCATTTTGATGTAGGGCGGCTAATGTTTTCCATGATCAAATTGTCATGATCATTTTGTTTTGTCAACTTTCAAAACTGTTTTGGTGAAACTTCAAATAAACATTATGTTCATTCATAGATGGTTTTCTCTCCAGTTATTGATTGACATTTTTAGATAATTTACAAATTGTTTATTAACATGTAAAAGACTGAGATGCAACTTTATAATAGTCATCCAAAAAAGGTTTGACGCTGTCATTTCCCATCCTTTA
Source organism: Sardina pilchardus (assembly GCF_963854185.1). Classification (NCBI taxonomy): domain Eukaryota; kingdom Metazoa; phylum Chordata; class Actinopteri; order Clupeiformes; family Clupeidae; genus Sardina; species Sardina pilchardus. The sequence continues at coordinate 39,318 of NW_026910888.1, read as the reverse complement.
GGCTAATGATACTGACATGGTAACACTTTATAATAACTACACACAATTCATAATTTATTAAGCATTTGTTTACCTATTAGTTAATGGTTTGTTCATCATTAGTAATTTATTGTTCATGTATAATTCATCATCAGTAAAGCATTTGTTCACAAAGTTATGAATGGTTTGTTCATAGTAAATAAAAACAATGTTTGTAAATACATGGCTTATACCTTATAAATAATGAAACAACCATTTATAAATGAAATCATTTCCCTATTAAGAACCAGTTACAAACTATTAGTAAATGTTTTGATCATCATTTGTAAAGTATTACTCCTATGTTAATTCTCATACTGTAATTCATGATTAACTCAGGAGTTAAAAGTGGTTAGTAAATTATATTTGTGAGCTCATCTAAAGTGAGGACTGAATATGCCTTGCTACACATTTACAAATTAGTTATAAAGGTTACATTTGCATTTATTCATTTAGCAGACACTTTCATCCAAAGAGACACTATCAATGAAAGTAAAGAGCAAGGCCACAATAGTGGCACCTGGGGATTGAACCCCCAACTATCTGGCTTACAGCATGCTAGCCCAGTGCCTTATCCACTACACTACCTCTGGCCACTGCTATTTTAACTAGAAATTTACAAATATAAATTGGACGCGCGTGTTTACTTTGAACAAACATCTATAATTGTGTATACGCATGATTTACAGATGAGAGTTAAGGTAGGAATTATGCTTTGAAATTAAGAACACACCATTTAATAACATGCTTAACAGTGTGTAGTAGACACTCTTGCATAGTTTTACTTCAGTATACAGTACGTCGGTCAATTACTTGTATACTATAACTCTCTAACTATTGTATCAATGCGCTGCTTAGTGCTACATCAAATGTAGTCATACGCATAACAGGAAAGTAGTTCTTTTAAAACAAGTAAAACTAGATCCCATCCAATTCTACATAGTAGCACAGGTGGTGTAGTGGTTAAGGAGCAGGGCTAACATTCTGTAGCCTGTTCAGTTGAGGGTTCGATTCCCAGCTGGTGCAGTTATGTTTAATTTAATTGACGTGTATGTTTCTCTGGATAAAATTGTCAGTTTAATGAATGAATGTGAATGTAGTATTTACAACTCATTTGCAAATGTGTAGCAAGGCATAAATAGTCCTCACTTTAGATGAGGTCACAAAATATCATTAACTAACCACTTGTAACTCCTGAGTTAATCATGAATTACAGTATTAGGAAGTGGTTTATAAAACATGTATTCACATCCTTACTAATCATTAGTGCATACAGTATGTAACAACTGTTAAATAATGATATAGTACTTCATTAAAAAAAAGGTTATTGCATGATCTATTAAGTATTAGCAACAATTTAAACATATCTTAGAAATAGGCTTATTCACTATGAACAAACCAATAATAACTTTGTGCACAAATGCTTAACTGATGATAAATTATGCATGAACAATGAATTACTAATGATGAACAAACCATTAACTAATAGTTAACAAATGCTTAATAGATGATGAATTGTGTGTAGTTATTATAAAGTGTTACCACATTTTAATTGTTTATCTATAACTGTTAATCAATAGAACATCATTTATAGTTCAATAGTTAATCAATCTATGCAATATGTATAGGCGTTGTGGATATGGCTATGTAAAGGCCTACAATCAACATTATAATCATTAATAATAACTCAATATGGCATTATTAATAATACAATATTTTGCAATAATAATGTAGTTTATTGATATAAAATAAATTGAAATCAAGTTATCACTAAACAGATATTTTTCCGTATGTTATATAGGCTATATATAAATTGTTTCTTTTTTCATAAGCTGATAACAACGTATTTGTAAGTTATGCGTTTAGTAATCATTGATTGTTATCTACAAATGATTAATTTATGATTATTAAGTTATTAAATGTTTAATTATAGTTGCAAAATAAAGCATCAATTAACCATTTATAACGGATGGTTATTATAAAGTGCTACCGAAAATTTTGAAGTATAATGCAGAAATGGGCTCTTAGACTAGATTTAAGTCGTCGCAGGGTCTTCCAACAAGACAATTGCCCAAAGCATACATCAAAATTGGTCCAACAGTTGCTCAAGGATACCAAAACCAAGGTCCTGGAGTGGCCCACACAGAGCCCAGACCTCAATCCAATTGAGAATCTGTGTTGGGTGCTCAAAGTGAATGTCCATGTTCGGACACTATGCAGCTGGAACAATTCGCAATGAAAGAATGGGTCAAAATACCTCAGGAGACCTGTGCCAGCTTATTAAAGAACTACTCAAGAGAGTTTTGTCAGTTGTGACTCAGAAAAGGCACACTATTAACTATTTATGGCCATTCTTTACAAATAAAATCATACCGGTCAGTTTTGACCGGGAAACAAAAAGTATGATTTTGTGCAACTGTGAAAAAATTGAAATGGTTTCAAAACAAAGATCATTTTAAAACTTGGACATAATGTACTCTGTGATATAATAAACCAATATTTGTATCTGAGTTTATTAGAGCCAAAATAATGCATATTGTTAGCCTGATAGCATAATTGCCTAAGTCATATTTCACTGTTTTTGGGAAACAAGAAAAAACACATTTTTTAGAAATAACATTGTTATTTTTCATTGATATTGTAATAGTACATTCACCCAGATGTATGAACAAGTATGCAAAAAGAAAAAGATCAATCATCAATTGCCTACCAAATAAAAGTGACTTAGGCAGAATATGTCTATGACTTAGGCATTTTTTCTCCTACAGATAAATGTAAACTTAACATAACCCAACTTGTTTTTTCTATCCTAAATATAACCAAGATGTGTAGCAGAACATAACATAGCTTGTCAACCCTCAACATTGATAACACTTGTGTCTAATGATGTGACAACCAATACAAGTCAGTTCAGAGTTGACAGAGACACAGGGGTCAAGTGTGTGTTACAGTAGAGGTGGGGTGCAAGGGAGAGGAGGGTGCAGGTAGGAGGAAGAGTATGAAGAGAAAGACAAAGAGTCCCAAGAGTTGCAATACTGTAAATAATGAAATTCGGGCAACAATCATTGTTCTGGTTCATGGAATGCCAATGAGAGAAACAGGACTTTGCGTCCAACCCAAAGATTCAGACTATAGGACAGGAATTGTATAAATGTCCATTATCATACAGTACAGTAATCACTGATCATCCACTGTTACTGCACACTTACAACCCTTTGAGCGCAACTCTGAGAGAATGAAAGAGCTGCAGTTACTGTATCAGTATGTCCAAGTAAGTGTAAATTTAGACACAATAGTACAATATTACAGTATTGCATACTTACAGTATAGCCTACTATCAGAGTCTGTGGCTTCACATTACAAATCATATTCTGTACAGTATCAGTCTGTCTTTCTCTTCACTTACAAAACTATACATTTATTTCATAGAATATTTCTATCCCTATTCTTTAGTTTCATTGTGGTATTTTGTTTTTTACGTAAATTATAATGAATAAACATTCCTCCTGGTCTGGAGCCATACACCCAGCCCTGACAACTGTGTCTTCCATTGTTTGGTGTATTGTCTTATCACTGCTCTGCAGGAGTCTAATTTAGCCTGATGTGTGAATGATTTGAGACCATTAGTTAGCTTTGAGCAAAGTTAAAAGTGTTTTGAGGTGATTGTTCAGTTTTGCAACAAGATTAGATTGAAAGGTTTCGAGAATGTAGTTTGAGAAATGAGTTTTGTGTTCACAGTTTTGAAAAAAGGTAAAGAGTTCTGAAAAAGTGTTCTAGCAATTGTGAAAAACTGTAATGTCTAACCTTAACCTCTCCCACCAAGTTCCACTCAGGTGCTGTGCACACTCATTTTGAAAGATTTCACCTGAAAATTTGCTTCAAAAATGTCTAAATTGCCCACATGTTTTTTTATGGTGATGTTTCTTAAGTGTAAAGACTTGATCTGACAAAAAATGAAGTAATATTTTTCTAGTTTTGGCTAGTTACTTCATCATACCTTATAGCAAAAAAATGTGATTTCAAGATTGCAGTTTTTCACAATTGCTAGAACACTTTTTTCAAAACTCTACCTTTTTCTCAAAACTCTGAACAGAAAACTACTTTTTCAAACTACATTCTCGAAACCCTTGAATCTTGTTGCAAAACTGAACAATCACCTCAAATCAGGCAAAATTAGACTCCTGCAGAGCAGTGATAAGACAATACACCAAACAATGGAAGACACAGTTTTCAGGGCTGGGTGTATGGCTCCTGGAGGAATGTTTATTCATTCTAATTTGAAAAATTAAATATCACAATGAAAATGAAGAATAAAGACTCTACTCATATCCATGAAGAAATAAATCAATAGTTTTGTAAGTGAACAGAAAGACTATGGAGTTTCGTTTGTGCCAAAAAGTTCAAACAATACTTTTTCAAATTCAAACAAAAATCAATTAATCAAAATACCAAATACAAAATCTAAACAAAAAAAATAAAGTCGAAAAAAAAAATCTAAACTCGCAAACAAATTATTTGTGTAGTTGCAAAAAAAAACTGTTTGAATAACTTGTCTTTTGGTTTACAATAACAACAGTCATTTGCAGCGACATCATTCGTTTGTTTGCTCCTGGCTTTTTCAGTTTCGATTCTGGCTCTCGCGTTTGCGCTGCCTGTTTCTTTGCTTGCGATTCTGGCACAAACTTCACATGTGGGTGGGTGTCTGTGGGGTGCATTCCTATTGGCTGATGCGTTTTGACTGACAGCTTTACTATGGATTCAAGCGCAAGAGCTACCCACCTCCCCCCCAGGTAGTGGTGCAACGCTCTTTTTGGCCACTATGTACAGGTATATGCGATGTGGCGCTATTGAGCACAGTATGTCAACCGCCATATGAAGAAGAAGAAGATATTGACCACAGTAAGTAGTTCCGTGGAGCTAGCTACACCAAAGCCATCGATGGGCTACACGCGTTATGGACTCAAAACAATGGGTTTTCCTCACTACTCATTAACCCAAGGTAAGAAGTGTAATCTAATTTGTTATGGGTCTAATTTTCACGTTTATGTGGGATGTTATGGCGTAGTTGTTACAATACTGACGCTGGTTTTAAGGTATCAGATGGCTATCTTAGCATCGTAGGTTTGTCCACATACAAACGAGGCTTTTGATGAAATGTCGCACTACAGTAGCCTAAATTATGAATTCATACCATGTATTTATTTGTTCAGAAGTATATTGTTAATGTCCTCGCGTTATATAAGCGTATGTGTCCGATTATGTCATGAAATATCGCTATGTTGTCAACGGTAGTCTAGCATAGTATGAGCGCGATGGTGCGATCTATCTGTGGTCAGTTCATCAATGGCCCTGGCGATCTCTGGAGGTCCACTCTTTGTGAACGTTTGGAGACCACAGACATAGTGTAACCTTAGTTAGAGTATTGGTTCATTTGCCTGAGAAAGACCCAAGGGTCGAAACGTTACTTTTTGTAAACATGGGAGCTCAAGCAGTGTTGCCAACGTTACCTTCTTCTGTTACATCTCCCCAGGAAATGTTATTAAGCACTGTGACCAGCTCTGTCTTTTGATTAGTACATGTAATTTGTCTTTTGCTTGTGCTTGTGTGTTTGTGCAGAACAACTCATCGTGATGGAGCACCTGTACTCCCTGATACAGCAGGATCTGAGGGGATTCCTCAGACAGGACGCAGATGTGGATTGACAACATCCTGCAGTTTAACTTTATTAGAATAAGTGTTGTTTTGAATAAAGAACAATAAAATTGTACTACTTACTACTTACTACATACTACTTACTGTATGTTAACCTGACTCACCACTTGAATTTCGTTCCACCTAGCTCCTCACATTCATCTGGAACTACTCCATTGGAAATGTATTTCAGAAGGCAGGGCCTTGTCAAAACACCTTTCATATGATTGGATAAACTAATTTATTGACATGCTACTACAACAGGGGTGGGCAAACTAAGGCCCAGGGGCCACATGCGGCCCTCTGCTCTGTTTCATGTGGCCCGCCATGAAGTCAAACACATAAAATTAAATGTGGCCTGTTGTTACATAAACCTGATATACATCCATCACACAGCATGGTTTCATAACTGATGTGCTATGTTTGTCAATGAAAACAAGAGAACAGGCCGCACTATGCATAAGCAATCACCATTTATTCACACAGACGCGTTTCGGCGCTCTGCCTTCCCAGTATGTTTGTCAATACCATCATCAAGCTGTACTTTTGGGAACTCTGACTGAATAAATACATTTTTTTGGAAGGTAACATCACTTTTTCATTGCTTAATTAATCATAGCATATAAGCTTACCATTCTTAACATCCAGCCAGTATAGTTGGTAAACGAGAAACCTATGTATATCAACAATAACAGCAATATCAACAGTCACAACAGTGTCCACGTCCACTGGGTGTGCAAGGGACCAGGCAGAGTCAGCTAGTCATGTGCGGAGCATAGCTGCGTTTTTTGGTTTGTAAAGGACACAGCAGAAGGGTGAGCTGGGTTTGTGGCGGCTGGAAGTCTGCAGGTGTGCAACGGACCGGGCAGAGCCAGCCGGGTGTGTGAGGGAGAGAGCAGCGTCTGTTGGGAGTGTGAAAGCCACAGATTTCAGAGCCACCCTGAGGGGCTGGGCAAAGCCTGCTCTGTGTGTTAGAGACACAACAGGATCTGTTGGGTGTGTGAGGGATGGGGTACAGCGCATTGTGTATGTGAGGGACACAGCTAGATCCATCGGGTGTGTGAGGGATGGGGTACAGCGCATTGTGTATGTGAGGGACACAGCTAGGTCCATCGGGTGTGCGAGGGGTGGGGCAGGGCAGAGCCTGCAGGTACTGTGGAGCAGAGTCTCTCAGGTATGTGAGGCACACAATAGGATCCACCAGGTGTGTGAAAGACGCAGCGGACTCTGTCTGGTGTGTGGTGCTGTGCTGCAGATGGAGAAGAGGCCGTCAGCTGTGCTGTGTTGTGCTGCAGATGAAACAGGGACCGATGGTTGTGATGGCAATGAAGCAGAGGTTGACCAAAGACTGTGTGGTGTGTATGGGACAGAGAAGAGGTCGGTTGAACAGGTCAAACTGCAGGATGTTGTCAATCCACATCTGCGTCCTGTCTGAGGAATCCCCTCAGATCCTGCTGTATCAGGGAGTACAGGTGCTCCATCACGATGAGTTGTTCTGCACAAACACACAAGCACAAGCAAAAGACAAATTACATGTACTAATCAAAAGACAGAGCTGGTCACAGTGCTTAATAACATTTCCTGGGGAGATGTAACAGAAGAAGGTAACGTTGGCAACACTGCTTGAGCTCCCATGTTTACAAAAAGTAACGTTTCGACCCTTGGGTCTTTCTCAGGCAAATGAACCAATACTCTAACTAAGGTTACACTATGTCTGTGGTCTCCAAACGTTCACAAAGAGTGGACCTCCAGAGATCGCCAGGGCCATTGATGAACTGACCACAGATAGATCGCACCATCGCGCTCATACTATGCTAGACTACCGTTGACAACATAGCGATATTTCATGACATAATCGGACACATACGCTTATATAACGCGAGGACATTAACAATATACTTCTGAACAAATAAATACATGGTATGAATTCATAATTTAGGCTACTGTAGTGCGACATTTCATCAAAAGCCTCGTTTGTATGTGGACAAACCTACGATGCTAAGATAGCCATCTGATACCTTAAAACCAGCGTCAGTATTGTAACAACTACGCCATAACATCCCACATAAACGTGAAAATTAGACCCATAACAAATTAGATTACACTTCTTACCTTGGGTTAATGAGTAGTGAGGAAAACCCATTGTTTTGAGTCCATAACGCGTGTAGCCCATCGATGGCTTTGGTGTAGCTAGCTCCACGGAACTACTTACTGTGGTCAATATCTTCTTCTTCTTCATATGGCGGTTGACATACTGTGCTCAATAGCGCCACATCGCATATACCTGTACATAGTGGCCAAAAAGAGCGTTGCACCACTACCTGGGGGGGAGGTGGGTAGCTCTTGCGCTTGAATCCATAGTAAAGCTGTCAGTCAAAACGCATCAGCCAATAGGAATGCACCCCACAGACACCCACCCACATGTGAAGTTTGTGCCAGAATCGCAAGCAAAGAAACAGGCAGCGCAAACGCGAGAGCCAGAATCGAAACTGAAAAAGCCAGGAGCAAACAAACGAATGATGTCGCTGCAAATGACTGTTGTTATTGTAAACCAAAAGACAAGTTATTCAAACAGTTTTTTTTTGCAACTACACAAATAATTTGTTTGCGAGTTTAGATTTTTTTTTTCGACTTTATTTTTTTTGTTTAGATTTTGTATTTGGTATTTTGATTAATTGATTTTTGTTTGAATTTGAAAAAGTATTGTTTGAACTTTTTGGCACAAACGAAACTCCATAAAAGACAGGCCTATACTGTACTGAATATGATGCCACAGACTCTGATAGTACTGTAAGTACAGTATGCAATACTGTAATATTGCATTGTGTTTGAATTTACACTTACTTGGACATACTGATAACTCAGCTCTTTCACTCTCTCAGAGTTGAGCTCAAAGGGTAGTAAGTGTGTAACAGTGAACGTTGTGATTACTGTACTGTATGATTACTGTATGAACGTTGTGATATACTGTACTGTATGATAATGGACATTTACGCTATTCCTGTTCCGTAGTCTAAATCTTTGGATTATTGAAGCCACAGAGAAACTGCTGATGTTGGGTTGGACCATGAAGTCCTGCTTCTCTCATTGGCATTCCATGAACCAGAACGTGGTCAATGATTGCTGCCCGAATTTCATAATTTACAACTCGTGGGACTCTTTGTCTTTCTCCTCATCCTCTTCCTCCTACCTGCACCCTCCTCTTCCTTGTAACCCACCTCTAACGCACACTTGTTGTCCCCTGCATCTCTGTCAACTCTGAACTGACTTATTTTGGTTGTCACATCATTAGACACAAGTGTTATCAATTTTACATGTAAGTGGTGTTCAGATGGAGACAACTGTGCTCTAATTGTGTTCAACTTCCGCCTTGTTTCGTTATCAATATAATTAAGAAGTGCATCAGAATGCACAATGTATGTGTTTAGACTTTTGCAAAAAGGGTTAATGAGTTTGGTAAAATGGGTGAAGGTGGGTGAAAGTGGTCATGGTTTTGCCAAAAAAAGGGAATACTGTAATTCAACAAATGTGTTCAGGTATTCGAGAATTTGATTCAGAGAATGGAGTTTAGTGTTTGAGCAACTGTGAAAAACTGTAAATACACAGTTTATAATCCCTATGAATGACTGAAATTCCATATAGTGTCCAGAATATTGAAGAAATATGAAAAGAGAAGAGCTAATGCTTCACTTGTGGACAGACTTTCTATTGTTTTCTGCCATTTTGATTGTATCAAAACTGTCTAGTTGATGACTTAGGCAGAGAGTGTTTTTGGGCTGTAATAAGAATTGTGATTGGCTAAGAGCATAGGCAGTAATGCAGGGTGATGCAACAGTAGTAGGAGAGTAAAGTTATGCAGATATCTCAATTTGGCCAAAAAATGACTTAGGCAATGGTATCATTTTTTATTAAAAAACGACTTGTATGAGTTCAGGTCAATGAGGCCTACAGGCCATAAATAGCAAATAGAACTTTAAAACATGTAAAGTTCACAAGAAATGAAGCTAGTTAAAAGATCCATAACAACATAAGATGAATATACTGTATGTCTTGTTATGGATTTACAATCAACTAAAATAGGGTCGGTCATTTTTGACCGGGAACACAAAAGATGTGATTTTGTGCCACTGTTAGGAATTTGAAATGGTTTCAAAACAAAGGTATTTTTAAAATTGAACATGAAGTATTCTGTGATAAATAGCACAATATATTTATCTTTATGTTGATTAGAGCCAAAATAATGCATATATTATGCTATTTTTACTAAAAAAAACGACTTGTATGAGCTCAGGTCAATGAGGCCTACAGGCCAGAAATAGCAAATAGAACTTTAAAACATGTAATGTTCACAAGGACTTGAGCTAATTAAAAGATACATAACAACATTAGGTGAATACATATGTATAACTATGGGTTTACAATCAACTATACTGGGGTTGGTCATTTTTGACCGGGAACACAAAACTGATTAACATGAAATGAACACAACAGGAGGGATCATTTAAAAGCGTGAAGTTGCAGCCCTCAGTGTTGATGTTTACATATTGTGTGTTTTGGCTTGATGCGCCACCCTCCACGTATCTACTAATCACAGAGTCAGTAGTGTTTTGGCATCTGGATTGCCAACTTTGACTCAGGGGGGAGGGGGAGTGTGGATACACCACCACCAGTATTTTGAAAGTGATTGGAGTAGGCCTACCAGTTTTGGCCAAAATCCTACATACTGTTCCTTTCAGTATAACTACACCAAAGTCCCTTCTAAAGTCCAGATACTGACCCAGTGACAGTTTCCTCAAAAACGGTTGGAAATTTGACAGGGGGGGGCATTCACCTGACAGGTTGGATCTCTGAAAATAGGTGAGCGCTATCTGAATTCCAGATTATCCAGCCATATCCAACTTCCTATTTCAACTTTTCTATTTTTCATCAACACTTATATGTTTACTTAGTGAGTATTATGTGTGTGTTGATGGGGTAGGAGAGAGAATGATGTCCTTGGAAATGGACGTCAATGAACTTCTATCCACAATGACCAACTGAGCAAATCCACATTTGCTAACGGGTTAGTTTAGGTTCAACCATGCTAAGAATGGACTATTTCTCTTGTACATATTTGATAACAAAACATTTCAGATTTGACATTTCGCAACACAAATGTACAGCTTTAGTTTATTGAAAGCATTTTAAACCAAAATGGAAAAGCACAATTCTATATATTTATATGTTGACATATGTTGTCTACGGATAGAACACTGATCCCAACAATGCAGTCATAAAATTGAAATTGAGTTAAAAAAAACAAACAAACAAACTAAAACATTTGAATTCCAGATAAAACTATCAGTAAATGAATTTATCTGTGTGATTATATTATTTTTGGATTTCTTGTGGGCTGTGGAATAAAGGGGGAAGTTCCTTTAATCCCACAATGTGCCACTGCTGTTGGTAAAACATCCATAAATATGTTGATACGGCAGAGGAATTCACATTACACATTCAGATAAGAAAGGAGAGTATAATTGTACCTGAGACAACAGCGAGGACAGCCATCGACATCTTCGTCTCTGATGAGAGTTTCATGAAATGGGCATGTTTTCCTCTTTCTCAGTAAAGTCGTCAAAGCTATGTCAGCAAATTAATATGTCATCATACTTATTTAAAAAAAAAAAAAAAAAAAAAAAAACTGTTGACTGATCAATTACATTATATCTCAAAATTAATATAGCTCAGCAAGATAAATTCCCTTCAACAATACTGGTACAAACCATTCTATTTATTCTATTAAACAGAGGGGTATTTTCACAAAACCTAGATAAATGATTAAACTGGAATTTGACTGGATGACTTTTGCCTTGGTTTCACAAAATAGATGACACATAAGTTGCCATGGGGAATTATTAACCTCTATACCTGGTTCTGACCAGGCTAACAGCCAAGCAAGGTAATTGGTTCAGCTAGCTGTCATTCAGACCTCTATGTGAATTTGTTAAGAACTTTATTCAATTTATATAGTATTTGCATGTATTTACTCACAAAACACAACAGATTGCCAGCCTAATACCTTATGGTTATAATTATTACAGTGACATACTCATTGTTTGCTTCTTTTGTTTATTTACAATAAACAATGGAGCAACTGTATTTCACCTGAGGAGGCGCTAAAATCGACTTTCTTTTTATTGTAAAATAATGTTTATTTTGGTGTTCCCAAAACACCAGTAACTACATGCATTTATTCTGTGAATGGGACATGGTATACTATTGGTACTTTACACGCTAAATGTCCATATACTTTTCCATTTCCACATGGATTTTCATGGCCCTACTAGCTACACCACATACACATGAAAATGACAAGTAATTACAAACATGCCTTGTCATTTGTTGTGGAGACTTAAAATGATGGGAAAACATTAATAAACTGATTCCAGATAAAATAATGATTGACACCAAATTAATAAAATTAAGAAGTCTAGGGCTCTTTTGGAAGTCAAGAGACATTTAGTGCAGACATTACTGTAAATTGTTTACACATGCTTATTATGAGTTGGTCTCCATCCTAGAAAATTTGGGGAGGTTAAGGAAAACATTTGTCTAGATGTCAATGCCCAAACATGGCATGAGTTCAAGCTGTAAAAATGAAAGAATTTCAAGGTCTGAAAAATATATGAAGACAAGATTTGCACAGAAATATTTCACAGGTCTTGGTTTTAGGACCCATTGATGATAAAGACAAAATTTGAACAAAATCTGAGACGGTGCAGTAACAACCTTGTCTGATTTGACACAGAATCACTCATTTAGATTTTTTGTCAGTAGGCTAAACCTTTTGGTCTCCTGTCAATTTGAACTACAGGTCACAACATAAGAAGAGGAAGCAGACGAAAATTTTAACCAAAAGCGATAATTTATTAAACAATTTACTAACATTTAGCAAAAGCAATAATTATGTCTAGAGGGTAGAGGTATGTGTGTTCATGCTATTTGACTGAGTAGGAGTGCGTGCATCGAAAATGACAGAAACAGAAGAGTGCATGTTGCCTTGCTTTCATTAGCCAGGTAAGTCAACTGCCAAACTACATGGTAGCACTGTAGCTGCATGACCGGTAAAGTAAGTTGTTGCATCATCTCACTGTAGCCTACTCTTCATAGCATGTTCATAGAAAATGTGTTGGAGAGGTCAACCTGTTTAATGGAAAACATTAGTGGTAAAGTTTAGATATAGTAGACAGACAGACAGACAGACAGACAGACAGTTACACAGTTTTACTACTTCATCAGTTATTATAGTTGATGCATTTTGCTGGTAGGCTGTTAATAAAATGATGCATATCTGAGGTATGTCATCTGGTAAATAATATCAATCTGGTCATCTATATTTCTTAAATTATACTCAATACTCAAATTTGGCCAATATTTAAAATCCCATGTGTTTTTTTATGTCACAATTGGGACACATTACAGAATGAGTGTAGGTCAGTTTTCTACCAACAGCTAAATAAGGTGTGCTGAAGAGATGCAGTTTTTAACTAAGTCTTAAGATGAAAATTATGCCACATAATGACGTATTTTGAGATACACAAACATGCATGTGGTTTGTCAAGTGCTTACCCTGATCAAGGCACTGCTTAAGTCAATTCTGGATCTGTGAGACTACTACATGACATCCAAACATACCCCAACAGTCTCAGCTATAGTTTTGATAGATGACCATTTCATAGTCACTGCCTGTTGCAGTTGGTCCATGCAGCTCTTCTACATTCACATAGTCTTCTTCCAGATCTCCTTCAGTGTCATCATCTTCATAGTCGTTGTCTATAGCATTTGGGCCATGCTGCTCTTCTTCTTCTTCCTGATTTCCACCAGTGTCTTTACCATGATCCCTCTGGACAGCGGGCATGACTGCATACGTATAGATGTTCTCATCTTCATCAGGTGACCCACCTGTTCCATGATGAAATTCATATGTGCTGGCAGAACCTGTTCCAAGGCATTTGTTTTGAGACCACAATTATAAATACTGTACATGCTTAATGAGCAAGTGGAAGAAACAGTTTTTGCAGTCTGTATTTAACTAGATGCACCGCATAGCGGTACACTCAGTTCTCAATTCTCTCCACAAAAATAAATTACACTTGTCAACTTTCCTGTACAGTATCTCTGATTTGTGCAATATATGTTCATAATGTATCTCCTACTCTTGCAGCTCATGTGTATATGAGTGTGTGCAAGTGTGAGTTTGCTTTTGTGTTTAAAAAGTGTGTGTGTGTGTGTGTGTGTGTGAATGTGCGCGTGTGCTACGCTAGCAGCGGTCATAATTAATGAGATGATTTCTGACTCACTGTATATATCATTGTTCATCTGGATTGTGTGTGTATGTGTGTCACTCAAACACTTTGTCTTCACCAGGTACAGGATGGAAGGGATCAGTAAAAGTAGGAACAATCCTGAAATCACTCCAGATGCAATGATGGGAGCCAGGGATGCTGGAAAATTAGCAGGTCATTACAAGAGAAAACAATAAACAAACAAACAAATAATAACTTGTGTGTTGAATGTTTACCTCTTATGATGACTGTCAGTGGTGCTGTCTGTGTTGACTTGAAGGTGCGGCTGGACACAGTGACCTCATAGACACAGCTGTAGTTGCCCTGGTGGGAGTAGTCTGCCTCAGGAATGTAGAAGGAGGCTGAGTGGTTGATGGCGAGCTGAGTCCTGGTGCTGTTAGACCCATCAAAGATGAGGTGGAAGGAGCCTCCTTGGTGCTGTGGCTCAGTAGAGCAGATGAGGGAGAGGCTGTGGCCTCTGGTCACCTCTGGCCCCTGAGGCCCCCAGAACAGCCCTCCATCTGGGGCACTGAGAGAGATGTTGGGCTGCACAAGCACCACTGGGGAAGGAGGCAGTTTATCAGTGGAGGATTAATATGAGATGTCATGTGACAAGAGCTACTGTAGAATGGCTCTTCATGTAAGTCAATGAAGAGACAACTCATTATGTCCAAACCTTTGAACCGTTACAACATTACTTAACAAAACACATGCATGTGTCCATATTATGATATATTACCAACTACAGAGAGGCCAACAGTAGCACTAGGGGGGGATGTGAATTCTCGTCTGGAAACCCTTGTTTCATACTGGCAGTAGTAGCGTCCTTCATGGATAAAGTCCATTTGAGGAATGGTGAAGAGGGCAGAGGTTCCAGTGGCTGTCTTGGTGTCTGTAAATGACCCAGAGAGCTGCTGTAGGGTGAATGTACCACCCAGGTGCTGTGTGATGGAGCATCTCATCTGGGCAGACTGACCCCAAGAAACCTCTCTGCTGGTGTCCAGTGTAAGACTTGGCTTCTGTAGTACAACTGGAAAAAAATAACGTGAGATGGAACAAACAAACAAACTAGAGGGGCAGACGTCTGCTACCCTCTACGACTACTAGTACTGCTTCTGTAGTGCAACTGCAACAGAAGTGGAGCGTAGAGTGCAACAAGACAAACAATACAGAGAAAACATGATAATCACATATCATGGCAGGACGCTAATGACTACACTTAACTTGATTTCTGCTTGATGTGATTAGTCCATTTACCCAATCATTTCCTTCACTTTATCATTGTGCGCCTGGTTAGCTGACACCTCTTTACTCACCTTCAGTGATGCTAATGGGTTGACTACGAGTAGACAAAGAGGAGTAGGCACATGTGTAACTGCCCTGGTGAGAGGAGTCCACATTAGACAGAGTAAACGTAGCACTTCTCTGGGAGGAACCAAGAGCCTTTGAATTCACATAAACTCCATTTCTGTACAGAAGTAAGGTGCCATTGCACTGGCTTGCACTCCTAGAGCATCTGATCTGAACAGTTTCTCCAGCTGAGACTGCTGAGTATGACGAGAAGAGAGATATGGAGGGACCTGGAAATGGAAAAAGTGCCACATTTTGATTTGTGTTTTCAGCAAGTTTACTTTGATGCCATGATACATGCCGTATTTACTCACCTTTCAAGGAACACACCACCCCTGCATCCTCATTGTGGCCACAGTTATGCGTTCCTCTGTAGGAGCACTGGGTCAGAGACTGTTCAGTACCAGAGCAACTGACATCATTCATTAAAATATGCCCAGTCCCTTGACCATAGAATGCTGACTGAAGGGCACAAACAGCAGTGCCACACCGCAGCTGTCTGCACACCACCTCAGCATCACTCATGTCCCAGCCATCATCACACACAGTTCCCCACTGGTAACCAGGCAAAGATTTGGAAAAGAGACGCACCTCCACTCGACCTGAGCACCGACTGTTCCCATTCACCAGCCTGATCTGGGCAGCCACTAAGAAATACAAGATACAACCCTCACAGCCAAAACATAACTTAACATAACATAACATACTATTATTATACCATCATGGTGGATGGATATCTTGATGGTTGGAGATACTGTGCAAGAGGTTTAGATGTGAAATGTTTACATTTGTATTCCAATACAGTACAGTATAAGTTAATGCAATGCTGTGAAGGACTGAAAAGCACTTGTGAGTTTGTGTGATCATTGGGGAGGTACTTCACTCACCAGCTGCTGAGGGGACACTGAGAGAAAGAACTGCAAAAGGAGAAACAGACCAAGGGGTGTTGTATGTAAACATTTAGATACAATCAGATGTGATATTTGTTTAATATACAGTACGCTTAATAACAATAAGCATATAATCACAACTACCTTGACAAATGCATCAATATAAATTCTGATTCTAATTTGTAATGACTGTTCAAATTCAATGTCTAATCTCACATAACCCTGACCAACATTGTTGTCATATACAGCATGTGTTCTGTGTTCTACAGCCAACCCAGGTTTAAATGACAGAGTTTTGTTTTTTCAACAACACTTTTCCTTTTCTAAATCTCTGTACAATTTTGTACAAAATTGTGTAGATGTGTGTGTTGACGGCCATAGGAGAGCAAGGCTGTAGCCATGGTGTCAGCTCCAGGGTTGGGTCAGATTACTTTGAAATGTAATGGATTACTGACTACAGAATACATGGCAAATTTTGTAATCAGTAACGTAATCAGTTGGATTACCCAAAACATGTAACGTAATCTGATTCCTTTTGGATTACTTTTTACACAACTTGTAGGCTATACAACATACACAATCTTATTTTCCACTGTCTTTAATTCATAGATGTGGCGAAGTATTGAATGTTTTTTTCCCCGACTGGAACGGGTCTATTCCCAGATAGCAAAAGACTGGCGGACCAGGACCACTGTCTGTCAGCCCACCGGGGGTAGACCTGGCACTCCGCTGGCGTTTTGCTCATCGGTTCTCTGGCGGTCCACTAGAGAGTTGCCTCAATATTTTTTCACTATTGGTTTTCATTTATTCAGTTAGGCTATAGGCTACTCCATCCATAATTTTCATAACACTTGATGTCCTTTCTTAATATTCATGATAAGTTCATTTCAAGAGATGGTGGTCCAACGGTGAACCACAAGTGGCATGCAACTAGCGGTGCACTATTTGCCAATCTGATTTTGCTATCTGGGTTGGCTACCGTTGATGGTTCCTCCAAGAAACTACACAGGCAATTGGATGATAATGACATCTAGCGCAAACGAATGAGCTGTTTTTGTCAAATTAAAACACTAGGCTAGGCTATCATTAAAAAGTTTAATTGTTTCCATGATTAAATGTAATCAGGTAATCCCCAACAATGTAACTGTATTCTGATTATTCATTTTTGTATAGTATTCTGGGCTGATTACAGTTACTTATTTGTTGTACTCTGATTACGTAATCTAGATTACATGTATTCGATTACTACCCAACCCTGGTCAGCTCCGAGCTGGGCTTGGCCCCTTAGTTTTAGTGAAAGGAACTCTGAATGCTTCAGCATTAACCAAGAGATATTGGACAATTCCATGCTCCCAACTTTGTGGAAACAGTGAGGGCCAGATGTACTAAGACAGCGCTAATACCGAGTTTTCGTATGCGCAGAATGCGAACGCTGTGCTTTACTATATTGCGTGGAATTTACTAAGCTGTCACTCCACTACGTTATTTGCGTCCAACACCGCCCGTTCCCGCCCCCTGTAACACGCCAATTGCGGGTGCAAAGCTAAACCACAAGCGCAGTTGAATATTGCAACATTAAAAAGAGTCAACGTTTAGCGATCATACATGATACAAAGAGATGTCAACGAGCAGCGACAGACAGAGTAGGCCTAGTAGTTAAAGGCTACTAATCCACTTTAAAAAAAAAACTTGAACTATTTACTACACGTAGACCAGGGCAGGGCTATGACTTAATACTTGGTCTAACAGATTGAGAAGGGCTATGTCGTGAAAGAGACAATACGATATTACAGAGGCAAACGAAAGTTAAGGTTGCCTTTGACATAGTACAAGAAAACTGATGCTCTGAATACTGATTCAGCTGTCTCTAAACGTTTTTCGAAGAGAAGCAGTCAACCGCAATTTGGATTACACCTGCTTTTAGCAGGCGGAAGTTTTTCAACGCAAAATAGACGTGCGCTGTTTTCATACATATGGCGGAATACTTAATCAATCGCTATTAGCACCTCTCCTCCCCTGTACTTGCGCGTTACACCCATTTTCAGCTGATCCGCCCAGGAATTAATATGCATGACACGGAAAAGCGCAAATAGCCATTCTCAGCTCCCACTGCAGGCAGTCTGCGCGTTTCTCTCATTGCGGCCTGTTAATACATATTCTCCCCATGTTTTTACGCGCACGCTACGTCTGAAATGGGCGCAAAACGTTAGTACATCTGGCCCTGAGTGTACACTCACAACAGTGAGTGCAGGCCCATAAAGACATGGATGACAGAGTTTGGTGTAGATGAACTTGACTGGCCTGCACAGAGTCCTGACCACAATCCGATAGAACACTAGTTATTGGACTATGGTGTATGTTGGTAGCCAGAGATGAACAGGAATAGTATACTGTAGGTTCAAGTGATGATGTTCGATCGACATTAAAGTTTGAGCATACGCTCATTGTGAATTAAACCTAATTAAGTCTCATCATTAAGACAAAATGACACACAATCCCACTATTCTCAGTAAGCATGCATCACATCATATGCACAGCGCTGCGTGTGTTAACATTCTAATCAATAGGCAAACATATTAGTGTCAAAGTGAAGATGTAAGGACCAGAATATAACAGAAGATGCCGTTACAACACAGAAAACAAACGAGTGCACTGAGAGCCTTTCGTGCAAGCCCATTCGTGGGGCCTATTAGGAAGTGAACAGGCTCTCCGAACATTGGTTCTGACTTTAGGCTATTACCGCCAGTGCATAATAGGCTGAACATTTTCTCCCCAAGTTGTAAGCCGTCGCCACATTTGAAAATTGCAATGTCATTTAGGCTATACCTTCGTTTCTAACATAGGGTACTAACCAGCCCCACTTTTTCCTGCATGGATGCGTGATTGAGTGCATATTAATGTAACATGCGGAGCAACATCCATTTAAGAAGCCTATAAAAAGTTAATTTCTGACATTAGGCCACTAGAATATTAATGCATTATTTATGTTGAAAGACATATGAAAGATATGAATGACACAGTCACGCACAGTCATCCTTCCAACTACAATAGCACTACGTTTCACTTTGGGTATCATTGCGAGAAAATAGGCGACATTTTAATATTATATGGAAGTTCCCTTTCAGTCTGATCGGCTCCAAAAAAGGCCTGTTACACCTTTCCACCAAGATTTATGAAAAAATAATTCACCCTAAACATTCAGATTAAGAAATTTGATCTTAATGTTAAGGTTTCCATTGAATTTCAAGGTTTCTCAGTTTAGTTTAGCCTCAGACCACAGTCAAGTTACTCACTCACTGTAAACGGTAGTCATTTTGGAAGCATGTTAACTGTATACTTATTTTCCATATGTGTTCTCTACAACATTGATCTCAACATAAAAGTCATAACATTTAACAACAATTGAAAGCCAATTTGAAATAGTCGTTATTGGACATTTAAAATCCAGATAAATGCTGCTATGAATGTATTTTATCTGATTTGTGTAAAAACAGACATTTTACATTTCTTGTGGGCTGTAGTGGAACTAACTAATGCCATAATTTGCCACTGCTGTATCTAAAACACCCCCAGAAATCATGCCACAGAGGACTTGCACCTCACTCATTCAGATTAGAAAATTGATCTTCATCTTACCTGAAATTAGAGCAAGAACAGCCATCAACATCTGCTTCCTTGATGAGAATTTCTTGAAATGGACAGGTCTTCCTCTTTCTCAGTTCAGTTTAGCCTCTTTTAACCTGACCGTAGTCAAGTAAGTCACTCAATGTAAACTAGGAAGTCATCTTGTTGTCTTACATTCAACAGGAAGCAGGTTAACTGTAGATCTACAATATATAATTTGCTTGAACAACCCATTCTTGGTTTTTAGATTTGGATACAGACCATTTTTCTTGTAGATATTTGAGAGCAAATAAAGGTTTGATTTGATATTTGAGAGGACAAATGCTCAGGTTTATTTGGATAGCACAAACAGAATGGGATGGTTTTCAAAATGGTCAAGAATGTTAAAAAAGGATGTGGTGAACCAACACAAAGACAGACAGAGAGAATCAAAACACTGAGGGCCGATAGAGGGCTATAAAGTGAACAGAGTCTGGACAGGGATACTGACAGAACAGCCTTCAAATCTACCAGACCATTCTCAGTTATAGTTTTGATAGCACAGTTATACTGTAGTTTTGATTGGAGTCTACTTGTGCCTAAATTAATTCACTGGATATTACTAGGCACACAATGTGAGATGTCATCTCTTTATATAACATCTCATATGGTGTTTGTCAGAGTGAAAGCCAAGCCACAATGTCGAGAGACAGGGTTGTGTGAAGTCACAGATCTGGCCAAGGATACAAAACCAAAAACATTGAAAGTGCCCAAGAGCATGGTAGCCTCCAACAACCAACAGTATTCCTGGATCTGGCTGCTCAGCCAAACTGAGTGATCCGGGATGAAGGGCTTTGGTCAGACAGGTAACCAAGGACCCAATGGTCACTCTGAATGAGATCCAGAGTTCCTCTAAAAGAGGAGAAAAGCGTAAACGAAGGACAAACATCAGAAATCGTGTATAATAATATTATCTGACATTTTTATTTATTTTGAAATATGCAACATTATATGATGGAAAAGTAACAAATGCAATCACTTTCAAAGCAACAGAGCAACACTACAATTTGCCATGTGTTGCGGACAGTACACATCTCACATAAAGCATGGGCAGAGTCAAATAGTCCAAAGCCCCTGGCTGCAGTGTTTAGATTAGGACTGGGCTTAAACCTCTGATGTACACTTGAATGACAGACTGAGGCAGTAAGAGACATGAGCTCAATGCTGAGTTCCACCCCAGCCCAGACGTCACGGGTACTAGCAGCTTTCTGGAAAAACAAAAAAAGAAAAAAAGAAAGTGACAAAGACAACACAAGTGCATGCAAGGACGACAGCAACACTTCAACAAAACTTCACAGGAAACAGAACTGTGAAGTCTGCAGTACACCCTCCACAATGTCATCTTCTTAATCTGCAGAACCGCCTATATTCCCTCACCCTCAACTACAGCCTGTGCAAGTAACAGTTTTTCAATGGAGGACCTGTGCAAGAATGTGCCTTTGGAGGACATGTGGAAATGTTTTCCTATGGAGGACCTGTGCAGCAGTTTGGCCTCGGAGGACAGTACTAGAGAGACAGAGCAGGAAGAGAGGACGTTAACTTAAGACAAAAAGACCATTGCTGTGCCAGTGCTGAGTGTTGCTGTTTGTAATGTTATAACTTCCCACCAACGTAGGAGCCAAGCTATACAGTAGTTGCAGTCTGTGGCAGGCCTAGAACCGTAAATAGTTTGTAAATGTAGTAGGCTATATTTATAGGAACATGTCCAAGACTCATTATGCAAAGTTGCTTTGTGTTTTTGCCATAGTTCAGTTGCCTTACACCTTTAGTGGGGGTCAAGCAGGCATAGGATATCACTGTCAATTTCGCAGTGGGACAGCCCTAAGCCCTCAAGAAGTTCATGGGAATTTGCATCAAAGTGTGTGTGGCGTAGTTAAGCATTATCGTACAAGTGGGAGTGGTTTTGTTGGCCTATATCTCCACGGCTGTGGTTCGCCGTAGGCACGAAGCCGAAGGCTGAGTGCCGTAGGTAACCACAGCCGTGGCTATATAGGCCAACAACACCACGACCACGAGTGCGATAAAGCTTTTATACAACAGTTCCATTGCCAACAAAAAAAGATACCAGAGTACAGTATTAGGAAGTATAATTTATTATTTGTCATTTTTTTTTTTTAGCCCAGTTCCTCCGCTATGCGAAGTAGGCCTACTGTAGCTCAGAACGCGTGTGGTTGCTATGCAACTGCTAAATCAAAGAACATGGAATCCCGTCTCTGGTTAAATTAAAGCGAAGAATCAACCGTCTCTGGATACATTGAGTGATTATTAGTTGTGAAGAATCACCAGTGGTGATGTTGCTTATATCACCACTGATAGAACGCGTCTCGTCCAATCAGATATTGCTAAATCGGTCAACCGGACCTAACTGTTGTTTAATGTGCGTATAGGGAGAACCGGCCCTGATATCAGCACAGGTCTGTGTTTTTTGGGCAATCTGACTCCTATTTGGCTATAGCTGATACGGCAGTTGACTGGACAGTACTGATCTCGCATGAAGCAGAGTCAGAGTCGACTGCTTTCGAGAGGCCCCTGGCTGCAGTATGCAGACCTCTGATGTACTTGAATGACAGACTGAGGCAGTACAGGACATGATCAATGTGGGCTGAGCACATCACAGAGTTCTACCCATAGATATTAGAAAGCCAGATATTGCATTGTCCGTTGAGTTCCATTAAGGGGCATGCTGCTGCTGCCTTATTGCTGGGGGCATTGGGGCAAACACATTACTGTCTATGTGCAACACTTGCCAGCAATCAGAGACTGATTTCCTGTCAGTGTCTCATGTTTCTCCACTTGCCTTGTGTGTGTGTGTGTGCGTGTGTGTGTGTGTGTGTGTGTGTGTGTGTGTGTGTGTGTGAGAGAGAGAGATGTCTGCAAATGTGTAAACATAACAAATACTCTAACGATAGCTTAAGATATTCTTGAGATACTAGTCCAGTTCACTCTGTCTTGGCACCAGATATTGGTGTTTGAAGTGCCTGTTTACATACAAAGTGTTGAATATTTAAAGTAAGGATTAATTGCACTCTTCTATTTGCCTCTTGTCTTTGGCCGGCTTCTTTGAGGTCTGGCCTCTGCCCTACCTGCTCACTCACTCTTCTGGAGGATATCCTGCCATAATTTCGCTGAGACACTCCCCCCTCGTAATTTCAACTGTCCACCTCAGCGTCAGAGTACACCGAGCTGAAGGAGGAGAACCTTACAATACCTTGACATTTTTTTTTAAATGATCTTACAGACTTGATTACATTGCTGTTTTAATCAGTCACGAATGTATGCAATGAAGTGCCCTTGAGCAAGGCATATAACCCCTCAGACTGGGACCTTACAACCCTTACGCTGGCACCAAACAACATTTTTCTGCATTTTGCCGTACATTGTGCATTGATTGATTAAAAGTGCACAATGATTTGGCAACAAGTTGTGTTGTTTGAAGGCAAGATTGGCTTTTGCTGCATGTTTGAAATGTTTTGAGAGTCTTTTGCAAAAGTGCCATTTTGGTGCTTCTGTTAAGACCTGTTAATTGTTTTGAAGGTGTGATGTCAGAGTTGACTTGTCCACCTTATCTTCTTAGTCTTAGTGGAGAATACAGGGAGAATTTAACTTGTTTAAGGTCAGTAATTTCCAACTGTATCATACTAAAATCAGTAGCAAATCATTTAGATGTTTCATCTTAATATAAGATTATATACCACTTAAAATATCAGTTAAATATCAGTTTTTGGGACTTCCGGTTATGGCGTTGGGCTAGGTGGACGCGTGACAGAGCTCTCCCAACCTAAAATGTAACTACTAATAGTCGGACAATTAAAAATATTGCTTTCAGCGCTAATAAGCAGCCACTTTTGTGTTTAAACCGATTTGGTAACTAATATGCCGTCAAATAAGCCTCCTAAACCTCAGAAGATGACCGCAAAGTTGGACTCTAGCCTAGCAAGGCAAGCATCAGCATCCGAGGCTAGTGAAAACTTAGCTAACTCCAGTCAAATTCTCACTGCTATCGAAACGATGAAGGAAGATTTCGTGTCGAGATTCGATACACTGCTCGGCGCCACTCAAGAAATACGAGGTGAGCTGAAAGAAATTTCAGGACGCATGACAGAAGTCGAGGAGAGAATTAGCACTACTGAAGACGAAATCACGTCCATGAGGGCTGGGTCTCGAAAGATGAAAACTACATTGGAAGAACTGACTCGAAAAGTGGATGACCTAGAAAACCGGGCTCGTCGTTCGAATCTTAGACTGGTTGGCCTCCCTGAAGAGAAAGAAGGGTCTGACATGTGTGCTTTTCTTGAAAACATGATCCCCGAAGTGCTTGGTGAATTCCCAAAGCCCTTACTCATTGAACGGGCTCATAGAATAGGCAGTGTACAGAGGCGGTCTGGTAACGACCGATCCCCTGTGCGTCCAAGAGTGATTATAATGAAGTTTTTAAACTATGCTGATAAGGAACGGGTCATGACAGCTGCAAGACATGCGGGTCAGATAAAGTACGACGAAAAGAGGATTATGTTTTTCCCTGACATCTCTTCTAACCTGCGCAAACGGCGGCAGGTCTTTGATCCTGTGAAGAAACAGCTGGCTGCCCTCTCGTACCCGACACTGCGCTTTGGCGTTATTCACCCTGCCACACTGCTAATCACCATAAAGGGAAGACGACACACATTCGACAGCGCATCGGAAGCAGAGAAGTTCGTCCAGGGGCTGACGGGCATTGAGCAAGATGACACGGAGCAAGCTGACTCCAGTGAAGTGGCTGAAACCAACGTGGAGTAGGCTAATCTTTTTTCCTTTTTGGGGGCTGACATTGGACAATTAAGGTAACAACAAAATGTGGTCAGTGAAAGTATTGCAAAGTAAGCATCTACAACTAGCCGACTAATCATATTTCAGGACTTTTGCAGTTTGTCTGTACTTTTGGTGGGGCTCTGTGGAGCTCAACAGGTATGCTGTTCCTCACTGTATTTTGTGTATGGGTGGACCAGCTAACCTCCATAGCCTGGCTCCTCTATGGAGTCATTGAGAATCTTTGTGGGAGGGGTATGTGTATTTCATTTGGGGAAATACACAGGTTCGTGTTCATGTTCCTTAGGGTTATAGGCACAGTGTATTGTTTGTTTGTATGTTTTTGTTTTTCTTGTTATATCCTCCTTTGGCTCATTAGTCACTTTAGCAAAAGGCCCACTGCTTTCACATATATGACATTTCAACATGTCTTCTGAACTGAAATTTACCTCCTGGAATGTAAGAGGCTTGAATAAGCTTGTCAAGTTAAAACAAGTCATGAGCAGGATTAAACATCTCCAGGCTAAGATAGTTTTTCTCCAAGAGACCCATTTGACCCCTGATGATGTAATTAGAGTTAGGAGACGATGGCCTGGCCGTGTCTTTTCTGCTTCATTTAGTTCACACTCACGTGGGGTAATAACTCTGATTCATAAATCTGTGCCTTTTCAACTTATTAATGTGGTTGAAGATAAACTTGGTAGATATCTTATTATTCAATGCGAGATTTTATCACAAAAATTAAACCTAGTCAACCTGTATGGCCCCAATGATGATAACCCTTTATTTTTCAGACACTTATTCTTAACCTTGGCCGAATTACCTGGTAGTTATATTATAGGTGGGGATTTTAATTGTGTTCTTCAACCTAAAATGGACCGATCTACAGGAATTGATGCCTCTCATAATCAGACCAGAAAGGAGATATTTTACTTTATTAAAGAATTTAATTTGATTGACATATGGAGAAAAACCCACCCTGATAAGTCAACATTTTCTTGCTATTCGAGCACTTGTAAGACCTTTTCTAGAATAGATTTTTTTTTAGTCTCTGCCAATTTGATACCTTTAATTTCAGACAGCTGGTATGATAGCATAGTAATTTCAGACCATGCCTCTGTTTCGTTTAATTTGAATACACCCAAAGCTTTTCTTAGGCCCACTAGATGGCGTCTACAAACATTCTGGCTAAAAGATCCGGACTTCTTGCAATGTATTGGGGCTCAAATCGATTCTTATTTTGAAATAAATACTCATCAAACATCTGCTGCTGTGCGCTGGGAAGCCTTTAAAGCCTTCTTGAGAGGTCAGATGATTAGTTACACTAGCTTTAAACATAGAAGTTGGAAGAAAGAGATGGAACAATTAGAACAAAAGATAAAAAACATTCAAATAGATTATTTTAATAAACCCACTGAAGCGTTATTTAAAGAACTGAATGAAAATAGAGCTAAATATAATGTTTTGTCAATAAACAAGGCAACCAAAAGCCTAATGAAATTGAAACAATCTTACTATGAGCAAGGTGAAAAAGCCAGTAAGCTTTTAGCCTGGCGTATTAAGCAGTTGGAAACTGAGAGAACAATTAATACCATTACAACTGATGAGGGTTCAGAAACCAGTGACCCACAGGAAATTAATAGAACTTTCAGAAACTTTTACAAAGAATTATATTACACAGACTGTTCATCTACAACTATTAAAACACAAAAGGATTTTTTAGATTTGTTAAGTTTTGCAACTCTGGACGACGATTTTGTAAATTCCCTGGACTTGAAACTAACTGCTGAGGATCTATCTCTGGCCATTTCCAGCATGAAGGGAGGAAAAAGTCCTGGATCTGATGGAATCCCCATTGAAATATATAAAATATTTCAGGATAAACTAATAACTCCCCTATTAGATATGTATAATGAATCTTTGGATAACGGTTCCCTCCCTCCATCTCTTAACATGGCAGAGATCTCACTCTTGTTAAAACCAGGAAAACCATCCTCCCTGTGTGCTTCATATAGGCCAATCTCACTTCTTAACAATGATCTCAAAATCCTTTGTAAAGTGTTGGCTAGGCGGCTTGAATCACTCTTGCCACAAATGGTCCACCCTGACCAGAACGGTTTTGTTCAAGGAAGACAAGGTTTTCATAATATACGAAGGGTGTTTAACATACTCTATGAAAAATCTGGCTGCCATGACACCGCCATTTTGTCTCTAGATGCCGAGAAAGCTTTCGATAGGGTGTCATGGCAATATCTATTTGAAGTTTTGCAAAGATATGGCATTAAAGGGAACTTTCTTAGTTGGATTAAACTAATATATGCTGATCCACAGGCCATGGTTTTAACCAATGGACTGACTTCCCAGCCTTTCCATCTACTACGGGGTACAAGACAAGGCTGCCCTTTATCGCCATTGTTATTTACCCTGGCTATCGAACCACTGGCTATGGCTATCCGTAAAGATCCCAAATTAGAAGGCATAAAGGTTGGGGATGTAGAACACCGTATAGCACTTTATGCAGATGATATTCTTTTATTTTGTTCAAATCTGAAATATACGTTACCCTCTCTACTAGAACTAATTAATTTATTTGGTTCTTTTTCAGGTTATAAGATTAACAATACCAAATCAGCACTTATGTTCTTGAATGAAAATGAGGCACAAAATCCTCTAGTACACAGTCCTTTTCTGATTTGCCCAAAAGGCTTCACTTATCTGGGCATTAAGATCCTTCCTTGTGTTAATAAGATTGTTCCCGCCAACTACAATCCCATTGTGGATAAGGTCACTCAGCTAGTGAACAGATGGACAAAACTCCCTATCTCTATGATAGGACGAGTGAATGTTCTTAAGATGTCAATATTACCAAAGTTTTTATATTTCTTTCAATCAATCCCACTTGCACCACCATCATCTTTTTTTCCCCTACTACGAAAGCTTTTTACTAACTTCATATGGAACAATAGGCGCCCTAGGCTCAGGTTATCACTATTGTATCTTCCATATGATAGAGGTGGACTACAGCTTCCAAACCTTGAGTGGTATTACTGGGCAGCTCAAATCAGGGCAGGGATGTTTTATTTTGAAAAAAATAATCCTCCATCCTGGATTTCAATTGAATCACATCAAATTAGTATCTCCCCAAACTTATATATGTACTCTGCCAGTAAGAACATACTAATTAGCAAGACAAAAAATCCTTATCTTAAAAATACCATTTCAGTCTGGTTTAAAGTTTGTGCACATTTAGCTGAGCCTCCACAAACATTATCACAGTTTTCCCCCATTTATGGTAATAATGCCTTTCATCCTGGAAGATCTGACTCAGGATTTAAATTCTGGGCGTCCCAAGGTATAGCCAAGGTAGCTGACCTATATGACGATAGGTCTGTTTTCAGATCATTTGAAGAACTTCAATCTAAATACACAATCCCGTCCAAACATTTCTTTAAATATTTGCAATTAAGAAGCTTTGTCCGAAGTCGCCAAGGTTACAGCTTACAACTGCCCCCTCTTTCTACTTTAGAAAAACTCATTCTCGATTTCTTACACTCCAGAGGACAGGTCTCTTTATTGTACAACCTCCTTGTAAGTAAATCCTCAGAATCATCACATAATATCCTTCAAGCTTGGAAGACTGACTTACAGGAGGATATCACAGAGATAGAGTGGTCTGAAGCGTATGCTTTAGCTCAGTCACAAACCATAAATACAAATTCTAAATTACTACAATACAAGTGGTTAAATAGACTATACATCACTCCAGCCAAGCTTCATCGATTTAATCCTAACATTCCAGACACTTGTTTTAAATGTAAACACGACAAAGGGTCTTTATTCCATTGTATGTGGGAGTGCCCACAATCTTTATCATTTTGGAAGAAAGTGATAGAGGTTGCTAGTCTGATCATTGAGGGAGAGGTGCCCCTTAAACCAAAACTATGCCTATTGCACATCTATCCGGAAGACTTTACCCCCTCTAATAATGTCCAACGTTTGCTGAATATTTGTTTTTTGGAGGCTAAACGCTGTCTGGCCAAGGAATGGAAGACAGACAGGTCCCCTGTTTTGGCGCAATGGTTGAAAGGAATGTGCTTTTATTTTGCTTTGGAGAGAATAAGTTATACTACAAAAGGCAAGCTACACAGGTTTTGGAGGATCTGGGACATATTTTGTGATTTTCTTGAAAACAACAATATTGAAGTAGAAGGCTGGGAAACTGTTGGAATTCTGTTTTAGTTTTATTTATTTGTTGCATTTATTTTTAAAGTCTGTATGTATTTTCCATTCTTCCCCTAAAGAACCCACAACCCTAACAATACTTCACTGATTGTTTGTTTGTGTATATTGTGTATATGGAGGTTTAGACACCGACCAGTATGACATAGTATGTTGGAAATATACATTTGGGTTTGTTTATTTGTTTTTTTTTACTACAGAAGATGCTTTTAAGACTTTCTTTATCATTTCATTTTGTGCCTTGGGATTGGGGTTGTTGTGTGTATAAAAGAACAAAACTCTAATAAAGAAATGTTTAAAAAAAAAAAATATCAGTTTTTGCAGTGTAGTGATCTAGCTCCAGTGCTCTACTGCCTCTTGCAGCACCACAGGGGACTCAGAGGTGAAGGAAGGTTGTGCTGGACTACAGTGACCTCTGCTGGATGACAGTAGATGGTGCAATGGTTCCATGGCTCGAATTGAATATCTGATTATAAGAAAAACATCCCATAATTTGCCACTGCACCCTTAAATATATTCATAAAATGGAGGATTTTGTTTTACTTTCACTAGTGTTTGCACCAGCGCTTTACAGCTTAGGCGGCCTCCTAAGCAACACACACGTCCAGCCTTACTATGTTGTTCAAATAAATTAATACATTAGAAAAGCACTCCAAGAACGCAGACCTCTGAAAACATAACCACCTACTGGATCCAGACGGAGATCTGGATCACTCCCAAAATGTGATAATTTCTTCCTTGGGTCATTTCAGACCTTTTCTGAAAATCATCGAAATCCATCCATAACTTTTTGCGTTATCTTGTGAACAAACAGACAAACAGACGAACAGACAAACAAACAGACAAACCCAAATGAAAACATAACCTCCCTGGCGGAGATAATAATAAATAATAATTTCATGGCTCTTTCATTGTAGATAATTGATAGAACCTCCCCCTCTGCATGCACATAAATCCAAACATTAACAATCATGGCATGCAGGTACGCGAATTAGAACTCTATTGATATAATACTAGATGGTATAATAGTTTACTTAGTTTCAAAGGAATCAATACAGAAACTAATGAGTGATTAAAGAATACAGTAAAGTCTAATCTGGCTATCATCATACTAAACTCAATATTTTAAGGATAGTCCTGCAACCAATCAGACCACGATCCGGCTGTGTCTTTTGGAAAAGCTAGGTTATGATTTGACCCAAAGGTTGTGGAT
The DNA here is from genome assembly GCF_963854185.1 of Sardina pilchardus. Lineage (NCBI taxonomy): Eukaryota > Metazoa > Chordata > Actinopteri > Clupeiformes > Clupeidae > Sardina > Sardina pilchardus. The sequence goes on along the minus strand of NW_026910888.1, from coordinate 9,142 downwards.
AGGAAGCAAGGTACAGTACATACAGTAGATGTGCAGGTTTCCAGCCTGAGCTGCCGGGCGAAAACCAAATCAGCTGGCAGGTCAGGCGGGGTTCACCCAGCCTAAGTATTATCTGCCGACACAAACTAATTTAATAACAAATTTGAATACTTTACAATCAGAAAACAAATAAAACAAACTTTCAAAAGATTGTTTAACCTTAAATGAGACACACATATACAGTGAAATTGCTGAGTTCAGATTCATGCGCCAGCTTACACTGCTGGCTTAGCATGTACTGCTGTAAGACAGCACTTTAAGTGGCTACCTGAAGACGAACAAATCCAATCTGAAAAAGAATCACTGCCAGAGCAGAGTATCAGTAGGGTGGATAGCATCCAGAATGGGGAACAGGCGGGGATCAAAATGGGAAGGAAGGAGAAAAAAGCACATGGTAGACCAAAACAAAGGCAGACAGTGACAATCAAGAAACAGACAGAGCTAGCTGAGGGCTACAAGAGTCCCTGGACAGGGATACTGACAGACAGTGTTGGGGAGTAATGCATTACATGTAATTGAGTTACGCAATTTAATTACAAAATAAATATAACAGTTTTATATTACAGTTACTGTAGAAAAAAATGTAATTCAATTACAGGTACTTTTTAAATTTTTCAAAATTACAATTTGAATTACATCTCAACATTGCCAGAAAAACTTTGCAAATACTATTGTATGTAAAAAGAACTGTTTCCCTCCACAGCCATAGTTTGATACGGGACCTTTTGATAGGCTCTATCACGTCTACAGCGCCATCAGCGTAGGCCTACATGCCTGCCTGTAAACGTGTTATGATTATCATTATATTATCCTCACAAAAAATGTGATGCTAATTCATGTATTGAATGCCCTTGCTGCCTTGTGCGCTTGTACAGAACTGCTCGGCAGCCTGTAGACCAAGGCCGAAATCTTTGCATGGATTTGGGGACTATTTATATCATTCAAAAATCGGAAAAGTAATCAAAATTAAGTAATCAAAAGTAATTAGTTACGTTACTCAGAAAAAGTAATTCAAATAGTTACACTACTATTACATTTTAAACAGAGTAATTTGTAACTGTAACACATTACATTTCTATAGTAACCTTCCCAACACAGCTGAAAGAACAGCTTTCAAATCCACATACTGTATACCAGACCAGCCTCAGCTATAGTTTTGATAGATGTCATCCTCTTCATAGTCACTGTCTGCTGTTGGGCCATGCAGCTCTTCTACATTCATATAGTCTTCTTCCAGGTCTCCATCAGATTCTTTACCATGATCCCATACACACATATAGATATTCTCATCTTCATCAGGTGAACCACCTGGTCCATGATGAAATCCACATGTGTTTGCAGAACCTGCTAAAATGGAGAGAGGGAGACCACAGGACATTCTTAATGAAATTATATTTCAGTCAATGTGTCAATGGTTGACGGACGGCATAGATTATAATGGTTTAGTATTTCAAAGACATACCTTTGGAATTAGAATAGCCCCACATCATGGCATACTCTTCGCCATACCTTGAGATTGGCAAGGTGAAGGGTATGTGATGATGTGGGGCTATTTTAACTCCAACAGCCAAGGGAACTTTATCAGAATGCATACTGTAATATCCTGGATCCATGAAATGAATGGCCTTTCAAAATAAAAATCTGACTGAATCTGAAACATAGAGATGTCTATACTCATGCACTCTGTATTTTTAGGAAGAACATTTATTTATTTATTTATGAGGCATTGTTCATTCACAAAGACAATCTGTGTCCTTAAAGGTTGAATTCCTTGTTTTTGAAAACTAAGATCAGTTTCCAAAACATGATATTTTAATACCTCTTTTAGTCAACTTCAGCACGGGGGTCTAAACGTTTGCATATGACTGCACAGATTAATTCAATTAATGATATAACTTCTGACACTCATAGACACAGCTGTAGTTGCCCTGGTGGGAGTAGTCTGCCTCAGGAATGTAGAAGGAGGCTGAGTGGTTGATGGCGAGCTGAGTCCTGGTGCTGTTAGACCCATCAAAGATGAGGTGGAAGGAGCCTCCTTGGTGCTGTGGCTCAGTAGAGCAGATGAGGGAGAGGCTGTGGCCCCTGGTCACCTCTGGCCCCTGAGGCCCCCAGAACAGCCCTCCATCTGGGGCACTGAGAGAGATGTTGGGCTGCACAAGCACCACTGGGGAAGGAGGCAGTTTATCAGTGGAGGATTATCAATATGAAATGACATGTAAAGCTAGATTGGAAATAAAAACTGAAATATCACAGCAGCATTTCACATCTTGAGTATTATGTGTGTGTTGATGGGGTAGGAGAGAGAATGATGTCCTTGGGAATGGACGTCAATGAACTTCTTTCCACAATGACCAACTGAGCAAATCCAAATTTGCGTACACGTTAGTTTGGGTTCAACCATGCTATGACTTGACTATTTGTCTTGTACATATTTGATATCAAAACATATTAGATTTGTCATTGAAAGCATTTTAAACCAAAATGGAAAAGCACAGTTCTATATATGTATTTGTAGGTCAACATATGTTGTCTACGGATAGGACACTAATCTCAACAATGCATGCAGTCACAATTGAAATTGAGTTTAAACAAGCAAACAAACAAACAAACAAACAATTAAAACATTTGAATTCCAGATAAATCTACCAGTAAATTAATTTATCTGTGTGATTATATGATTTTTGGATTTCTTGTGGGCTGTGGAATAAAGGGGGAAGCTCCTTTAATCCCACAATGTGCCACTGCTGTTGGGAAAACATCCATAAATATGTTCATACGGCAGAGGAGTTCACATTACACATTCAGATAAGAAAGGGGAGTTTAATTTTACCTGAGACAACAGCGAGGACAGCCATCGACATCTTCGTCTCTGATGAGAGTTTTCATGAAATGGGCATGTCTTCCACTTTCTCAGTTCCTTTTAGTCTCTTTCACCCAAACCGTGGTCAAGAAAGTCGTCAAAGCTATGTCAGCAAATTAGTATGTCATCATGCTAAAATAAAAAAAAATCTGTCATACACTAAATAATCCGTGTTTCTTCAGAACTGTTGGGTGATCAATTACAATAGATCTTAAAATGAATATAGCTCAAAGTAAAATAAATTCCTTTTAACAATACCGGTACAAACCTCATACTGTATACAAATATACAACATTCTATAATGAAAAAAAAATGAATTCAGTTTTCAAAGATTTCAGATTTTATCAGGGGTTATTTGCATTATCTTCAAATTCATTTTGATGGGATATATGGTCATGTCAAGTGAAGTACAGATAGATTGCATGAGAAAACCAGGCAGAGGTGGGAAGATGGGGGTCGGCCAAATCGGCTCATACTTTGTATATGTGATAAGTATGTGGAACTATGAACAGCCATATACTTAAAACCCTCCAGCTGTTTTTTGTTATGGAGTTCTGGGACCCCTCTCAGAGACCCTCAAAAATCCAGCAATTCATGGCTGAAAATGACTGAAATTGCCATTTCTACCCTGATTATCCTGATAAAGATATGAATATAAGCTTTATATTTCCATAGAGCCTAGGTAGCATAGTTTTAAAGACCAAAAGGTGCACCGAGGGGTTATCTACACCACTGAAAGCAGAATTTTCCTCCCTCTAAATTTCGGTCATTTTTAAGAAGCATTATTTCGTATTCGCAGTGGCTTTGGTGGATGGTTTTACTGTTGCTGGAGAAAGGAACATCTACTGATTCAAAAACAATTGTCGTCTAATTGGGCCACACATAATGTGTGCCGTGCCAGGAGGGTCTTTAGCAGGATTTGTCGTGTTTTGGCCTATGATAAACCATATTCAGATCGCCATCACATGGCCATACCATGGCATTACATCACAAACAGATGTAATTCCAGATGTTTGCGATGTAATGGCATGGTATGGCCACTCGGTGGCGATCTGAATAGTCTAGTTTCAAATGTATGACAACCCAGAACAACGATGCATGCAGAGGTCTGCACTCTTTGAGTGCTTTTCTAGTTAATTAAAGCTTTCTTTAACAATTTGCCATACAGTGACACAAAAATTGACCATAAATTACCCTATAGTGAGATATTATTGCCTGGTTTATTATACTCCAAAACCCGAAAAAACCCCGTAAAGACCCTCCTGGCACGGCGCACATTATGTGTGGCCCAATTAGACGACAATTGTTTTTGAATCAGAAGATGTTCCTCTGTCCAGCAACAGTAAAACCATCCACCAAAGCCACTGCGAATGTGAGATAATGCCTCCTAAAAATGACCAATTTTAGAGGGATGAAAATTCTGCTTTCAGTGGTGCAGATAACCCCCTAGTGCACCTTTTGGTCTTTAAAACTATTCTACCTAAGCTCTATGGAAATATAAAGCTCATGTTCATATCTTTATCAGGATAATCAGGGTAGAAATGGCAATTTCAGTCATTTTCAGCCATGAATTGTTGGATTTTTGAGGTTCTCTGAGAGGGGCCCCAGAACACCACAACAAAAAAGAGTTTGAGGGTTTTAAGTATATGGCTGTTCATAGTTCCACATACTTATCACATATACAAAGTATGAGCCGATTTGGCCGACCCCCATCTTCCTACCTCCTGTTGGTTTTGCCTGGTTTTCCCGTGCAATGACTCTTAAGACCTTTAATGAAAGACAGTGCCTATAATACAATATATACAATCTATAAAAAGTGTTTAACCTCTTAAATATTTCCCCTGTATCTGCAATCATAAATGGCAAATGTATCACTTCTTGTGGCCTCTGTCTTAAAGGAACACTTCACCGATTAGCATTAAGCTTTGTACGTATCTTTAGAAAATCAGTCATGTTTTTGAATGGTCGTGCATCATTCCCTCAGTTTGCCTTGAGATGGGAGAAATATGGATTTCAATGTTGGACTTCCTACTTTCAATGATGTAAGAATCATTCAAAAATATGATGAGTACAAATAGCAGATTACAGATTAAAGTTTATTTGAATGGAGAAACACTTCACTTACCGGCTACTGAACTGACACCGAGACAAAATACTATGAAGAGAGAATGAAAGAGTTTAGTATCTATATTACTGCATCCCTAAAATGATTGCGCAACAGTTTCCTTTCTCCTCTCAGTGGTGAGAAATTCCCCTGCTTAGGTTAGCGAGTAGTTGAAGTTCTTACTAACTGATTATCTTTGTATAAGTATGCTTACTTACTCTGCACAAGCTTAAAGGAAACGTATATGTAAAATAAATATATTTCAATTCATCATAGAATGGCACTGATATGTCACTAGACATAATACATCATGCTCATTTCAAATGCTTATATCACAGACAACAGTAGTCCGGCCAGGATATTGTTTGTCATTTAACAACGTGAAGTTGCAGCCCTGAAATGATGTTGATGTTTACATATTGTGTGTTTTGGCTTGATGTGCCACCCTTCCCGTATCTACTAATCACAGAGTCAGTAGTATTTTGGCATCTGGATTGCCAACTTTGACTCAGGGGGGAGGGGGAGTGGATACACCACTCTACAGTATTTTGAAAGTGATTGGAGTACCAGTTTTGGCCAAAATCCTACATACTTCCTTTAAGTATAACTACACCAAAGTCCCTTCTACAAGTCTAGACACTGACCCAGTGACAGTTTCCTCTGAATAAGAATGTCAAAAACGGTTGGAAATTTGACAGGGGGGGCATTTACCTGTTTGGATCTCTGAAAATAGGTGAGCGCTCCTAAATATTTCTAACTTGAATGTCTGCTATTTATGCTAATACTAAACTTTCTAGGTTTTGCTTTCATTTCTAGATTATCCTGCCATATCCAACTTCCTATTTCAACTTTTCTATTCAACTTTTTGCTATTCAACTTTTCTATTCAACTTTTTTCATCAACACTTTTACTTAGTGAGTATTATGTGTGTGTTGATGGGGTAGGAGAGAGAATGATGTCCTTGGGAATGGACGTCAATGAACTTCTTTCCACAATGACCAACTGAGCAAATCCAAATTTGCGTACACGTTAGTTTGGGTACAAGACTTGACTATTTCTCTTGTACATATTTGATAACATACATATTAGATTTGATATTTCACAACACAAATGCATAGCTTTATTTTATTGAAAGCATTTTAAACTAAAATGGAAAAGCACAGTTTTATATATGTATTTGTAGGTCAACATATGTTGTCTACGGATAGGACACTAATCTCAACAATGCATGCATACAATTATAGTCATACAATTGAAATTGAGTTTAAGCAAACAAACAAACAAACAAACAAACAATTAAAACATAATTTGAATTCCAGATAAATCTACCAGTAAATTAATTTATCTGTATGATTATATGATTTTTGGAATTCTTGTGGGCTGTGGAATAAAGGGGGAAGCTCCTTTAATCCCACAATGTGCCACTGCTGTTGGTAAAACATCCATAAATATGTTGATATGGCAGAGGAGTTCACATTACTCATTCAGATAAGAAAGGAGAGTTTAATTTTACCTGAGACAACAGCGAGGACAGCCATCGACATTTTCGTCTCTGATGAGAGTTTCATGAAATGGGCATGTCTTCCTCTTTCTCAGTTCCTTTTAGTCTCTTTTACCCACACCGTGGTCAAGAAAGTCGTCAAAGCTATGTCAGCAAATTAGTATGTCATCATACTTAATAAAAATAAATAAATACATGTAAATCTGTCATACACTAATCCATGTTTCTTCAGAACTGTTGGCTGATCAATTACAATATATCTCAAAATTAATATAGCTCAAAGTAAAATACATTTCCTTTCACAATACCGGTACAAACCTCATACTGTATACAAATACAACATTCTATAATGAAGAAAATAAAAATAAATCAGTTTTCAAAGATTCAGATTTTATCAGGAGAGGGTTATTTGCATTATCTTCAAATTCATTTTGATGGGATATATGATCATGTCAAGTGAAGCACAGATAGATAATAATAATAATAATAATAATAATCTTATGTATAGAGTGCTTTTCTAAACATATAGTAGCAAATACTTTACACATAGAAAAGAATAAACAGGACAAAAACGAACAAAAATGAATTGTCTAAAACAATACAAATGAGACCATATCAACATTGGCAAGAATATGTGTATTTTTTAATTTTCTTTTTTAACCCTCCTGTTGTGTTCATTTCATGTTAATCAGTTTTGTGTTCCCGGTCAAAAATGACCGACCCCAGTATAGTTGATTGTAAATCCATAATTATACATATGTATTCACCTAATGTTGCTATGTATCTTTTAATTAGCTCAAGTCCTTGTGAACATTACATGTTTTAAAGTTCTTTAGTAAAAATAGCCTAATATATGCATTATTTTGGCTCTAATCAACATTAATATCAATATATTGTGCTATTTATCATGGAATACTTCATGTTCTAATTTAAAAAGAACCTTTGTTTTGAAACCATTTCAAATTTCTAACAGTGGCACAAAATCACATCTTTTGTGTTCCCGGTCAAAAATGACCGACCCTATTTTAGTTGATTGTAAATCCATAATAAGACATATATTTATCTTATGTTGTTATGGATCTTTTAACTAGCTTAAGTTCTTGTGAACATTACATGTTTTAAAGTTCTATTTGCTATTTATGGCCTGTAGGCCTCATTGACCTGAGCTCATACAAGTCGTTTTTTAGTAAAAATAGCATTATATATGCATTATTTTGGCTCTAATAAACATTCAGATAAAAAATATTGGGTTATTATATCACAGAGTGCATTATGTCCAAGTTTTAAAATAATATTTGTTTTGAAACCATTTAAATTTTTTCACAGTTGGACAAAATCATGCCTTTTCTGTTCCCGGTCAAAACTGACCGGTATGATTTTATTTGTAAAGAATGACCATTAATAGTCAATAGCCTGCCTTTTCTGAGCCACAACTGACAACAATCTCTTGAGTAGTTCTTTAATAAGCTGGCACAGGTCTCCTGAGGCATTTTGACCCATTCTTTCATTGTGAATTGTTCCAGCTGCATAGTTTCCGAACATGGACATTCACTTTGAGCACCCGACACAGATTCTCAATTGGATTGAGGTTTGGGCTCTGTGTGGGCCACTCCAGGACCTGGGTTCTGGTATCCTTGAGCAACTGTTGGACCAATTTTGATGTATGCTTTGGATAATTATCTTGTTGGAAGACCCTGCAACGACCTACAGCTAGTCTAAGAGCCAATTTCTGCATATTATACTTCAAAATTTTCATTTTCTTTTTTCATGATGCCATGCACCTGAGCAAGGTTCCCTGTGCCTGAGGCTGCGAAACAGCCCCACAGCATGATGCTCCCACCACCATGTTGAACTGTGGGGTTCAACTTAGGGTTGAAAGCATCTCCCTTTCTTCGCCAAACATAAACAACATCCATGTGCCCAAACAGTTCCAGATTAGTCTCATAAGACCAAAGCACAGACTTTCAGAACTCATTTTTTTATCTCAAATGCTCACGTGCAAATCTCAGTCTGATAGAGAGATAGATAGATAGATAGATAGATAGATAGATAGATAGATAGATGCTTTACAGATCCCCAAGGGAAAATTCAAAGTTGTGATGTGCCATTTTTTTAGTAAAGGGGTTCCTCTGAGACGATGGCCCTGAAGCCCACCATGATGAAAGTCCCTCCCAACTTTGTTACTTGAAATATCAACTCCAAAAGAGGCCAGGTCAGCAACAATCATCTTGGCAGATGTCCGGCCTTCTTGCTGACATCTCTGACTATTTTCCTCTGCAGAGTTCTTGAAATGTTGTGCTTACAACCACGCCCAGGTTTGCTTTGTAGAATTTGTCTCCTTGTACTTGACAATGATGCAACGTACAGCAGTTCTAGACACTGTGAAATGCTTGCAAATGGCAGTATAACTGTGATGCGATGAAATAGTTAATCTGTCATACGCATAATATTGGTGACGTCATTACGTGAAGCGAAGACTTCTGGGAATTATTGTTATATCCATGAAGATGCTAGGAGCATAAAGTCATGTTCGTGTTATCCTGAGTTTAATAAACTACCTCAATACAGCCTGGCATTTTCATGACATGGTGTCAGAAGTGGCCCAGTGACTGCAGTGATCGACGCGAGGAGAAAGATT
>NW_026910887.1:100000-102791 GCF_963854185.1 Sardina pilchardus | reverse complement strand
CCTAACCCTAACCCTAACCTACCTAACCCTAACCCTAACCCTAACCCTAACCCTAACCCTAACCCTAACCCTAACCCTAACCCTAACCCTAACCCTAACCCTAACCCTAACCCTAACCCTAACCCTAACCCTAACCCTAACCCTAACCCTAACCCTAACCCTAACCCTAACCCTAACCCTAACCCTAACCCTAACCCTAACCCTAACCCTAACCCTAACCCTAACCCTAACCTAACCCTAACCCTAACCCTAACCCTAACCCTAACCCTAACCCTAACCCTAACCCTAACCCTAACCCTAACCCTAACCCTAACCCTAACCCTAACCCTAACCCTAACCCTAACCCTAACCCTAACCCTAACCCTAACCCTAACCCTAACCCTAACCCTAACCCTACCCTAACCCTAACCCTAACCCTAACCCTAACCCTAACCCTAACCCTAACCCGAAACCCTAACCCTAACCCTAACCCTAACCCTAACCCTAACCCTAACCCTAACCTCCTAACCCTAACCCTAACCCTAACCCTAACCCTAACCCTAACCGTAACCCTAACCCTAACCCTAACCCTAACCCTAACCCTAACCCTAACCCTAACCCTAACCCTAACCCTAACCCTAACCCTAACCCTAACCCTAACCCTAACCCTAACCCTAACCTACCTAACCCTAACCCTAACCCTAACCCTAACCCTAACCCTAACCCTAACCCTAACCCTAACCCTAACCCTAACCCTAACCCTAACCCTAACCCTAACCCTAACCCTAACCCTAACCCTAACCCTAACCCTAACCCTAACCCTAACCCTAACCCTAACCCTAACCCTAACCCTAACCCTAACCCTAACCCTAACCCTAACCCTAACCCTAACCCTAACCCTAACCCTAACCCTAACCCTAACCCTAACCCTAACCCTAACCCTAACCCTAACCCTAACCCTAACCCTAACCCTAACCCTAACCCTAACCCTAACCCTAACCCTAACCCTAACCCTAACCCTAACCCTAACCCTAACCTAACCCTAACCCTAACCCTAACCCTAACCCTAACCCTAACCCTAACCCTAACCCTAACCCTAACCCTAACCCTAACCCTAACCCTAACCCTAACCCTAACCCTAACCCTAACCCTAACCCTAACCCTAACCCTAACCCTAACCCTAACCCTAACCCTAACCCTAACCCTAACCCTAACCCTAACCCTAACCCTAACCCTAACCCTAACCCTAACCCTAACCCTAACCCTAACCCTAACCCTAACCCTAACCCTAACCCTAACCCTAACCCTAACCCTAACCCTAACCCTAACCCTAACCCTAACCCTAACCCTAACCCTAACCCTAACCCTAACCCTAACCCTAACCCTAACCCTAACCCTAACCCTAACCCTAACCCTAACCCTAACCCTAACCCTAACCCTAACCCTAACCCTAACCCTAACCCTAACCCTAACCCTAACCCTAACCCTAACCCTAACCCTAACCCTAACCCTAACCCTAACCCTAACCCTAACCCTAACCCTAACCCTAACCCTAACCCTAACCCTAACCCTAACCCTAACCCTAACCCTAACCCTAACCCTAACCCTAACCCTAACCCTAACCCTAACCCTAACCCTAACCCTAACCCTAACCCTAACCCTAACCCTAACCCTAACCCTAACCCTAACCCTAACCCTAACCCTAACCCTAACCCTAACCCTAACCCTAACCCTAACCCTAACCCTAACCCTAACCCTAACCCTAACCCTAACCCTAACCCTAACCCTAACCCTAACCCTAACCCTAACCCTAACCCTAACCCTAACCCTAACCCTAACCCTAACCCTAACCCTAACCCTAACCCTAACCCTAACCCTAACCCTAACCCTAACCCTAACCCTAACCCTAACCCTAACCCTAACCCTAACCCTAACCCTAACCCTAACCCTAACCCTAACCCTAACCCTAACCCTAACCCTAACCCTAACCCTAACCCTAACCCTAACCCTAACCCTAACCCTAACCCTAACCCTAACCCTAACCCTAACCCTAACCCTAACCCTAACCCTAACCCTAACCCTAACCCTAACCCTAACCCTAACCCTAACCCTAACCCTAACCCTAACCCTAACCCTAACCCTAACCCTAACCCTAACCCTAACCCTAACCCTAACCCTAACCCTAACCCTAACCCTAACCCTAACCCTAACCCTAACCCTAACCCTAACCCTAACCCTAACCCTAACCCTAACCCTAACCCTAACCCTAACCCTAACCCTAACCCTAACCCTAACCCTAACCCTAACCCTAACCCTAACCCTAACCCTAACCCTAACCCTAACCCTAACCCTAACCCTAACCCTAACCCTAACCCTAACCCTAACCCTAACCCTAACCCTAACCCTAACCCTAACCCTAACCCTAACCCTAACCCTAACCCTAACCCTAACCCTAACCCTAACCCTAACCCTAACCCTAACCCTAACCCTAACCCTAACCCTAACCCTAACCCTAACCCTAACCCTAACCCTAACCCTAACCCTAACCCTAACCCTAACCCTAACCCTAACCCTAACCCTAACCCTAACCCTAACCCTAACCCTAACCCTAACCCTAACCCTAACCCTAACCCTAACCCTAACCCTAACCCTAACCCTAACCCTAACCCTAACCCTAACCCTAACCCTAACCCTAACCCTAACCCTAACCCTAACCCTAACCCTAACCCTAACCCTAACCCTAACCCTAACCCTAACCCTAACCCTAACCCTAACCCTAACCCTAACCCTAACCCTAACCCTAACCCTAACC
>NW_026910887.1:77500-95000 GCF_963854185.1 Sardina pilchardus | reverse complement strand
AAAAGTGAAAGTAGAAAGTTTCAACACAAAAACGCTTATATCTCCGCGACCGTAGGTGCTAGAGACTCACGGATTGTTGCGTTTTAAAGGTCTCAATCCCCTCTATAAAACTGGATAGGTTTGGTATTTTTTTGAATTATTTCAAAAAACAACCGTTTTCGTGATTCCTACCACAATCGGTCTAGTATAGGTGAGTTTTAACAGATTAGTGTTGGAGTTTGGAGACGAATTTTCAGGTGAGATCTCTTCCTACATGGGGAGTGTTTCAAACCAGGTTTCGTTGCCCTGTCAATCTCTAACCCCTGCACAAAAAGCTTCTCTACTCTTAGCTCCTAGTATAGGAACCAGAGGTAGTAGAAGGCTGGTAGTGTGGTCAGTGTGTACTGAAGGCGGTACACCATTGGGTGACGCCTATACTGACGCTACGCTATCCGCTATCGCTGGGGGTGATAGCTAGCTTAGGCGTTTAAGCCGAGGGGGGTCCTTGGGGGAGTGCGGTCCACAGCCGCACCCCCCGGGACTGCTCCTTGGTTTGGGCACGGTCTTGGGGTCTTCTGGTCGTCGGTAGGGGCGTTGGGGTTTGGACCCCCTCGTTTCCTCCGCCGCCGCTGATCTCCTCGATCTCGCTCTGTCCTTCGGGAGATGGACGGAGTAGGCCCCTAACGAAGTAGGCGGGGGGATTCTACGGAGGGTCGGTGGTCTCTCCTGCGTCACCCCGGGGCTCCTTAAGTGGAGTCTCTGGGAGGACCTGGGTTTCCACGACTCTTCCGTTTTCCTCCTACCTTCTTGGGCAAGACCGCTGGGTCCTGTGGCCTACGGGGTGGCGACGAGGGCTCGTCCCGGTCGTCTACTTCCGTTCGCTGCTTGTTCCCTCGATCTCGCTCCGCTCTCCCTCCCACGAGAGGTTGACGGAGTAGGCCCCGTAAGTCGGCGGGACGTTTCTCGGGGGTGGTGGTCTCTCCTGCGTCACCCCGGGCTCCTTAAGTGGAGTTTCGGGAGGACCTGGGTTTCCACGACTTCTCCGGTCTCGTCCCGGCCTCCTTGGGCAAGGCCACTGGGTCTTCAGTATGGGCGTTGGTACCACGGGGCTCCCGTGGTCACCTCCGTTCGCTGTCGATCTTGTTGTCCTCACTCTGACCTCCCCCCTCCCGGGGGCGAGATGGAGTAGGCCCCAGATGCAGAGAAACTGGTAGGGGACCCATAGAGACGTCTGAGTGCCGCCCCTCCGTTTTCCCTGAGGGGTCTATCGGTGGTCTTCCGGGCTCTGTAAACCGTCTCGGGTCCTCTCATCGGTTTGGGCAGGGTTGTGGGGTCCTTGTTGGTCGGGGAGGCAGCGATTCATCGCGGCTGGCTCCGTCCACTGGGCGCTCTCATGACTTCGCTCGGGCTTGTCCTGAGTAGGCCCCCTTATCTTAGGTAACGCCTTACCCGGGGACTGGTAAACCACTGGCTTATGGTGGCAACAGAGGTCCCTGTGCGGTGATGGCGTAAGTCGGCAGGGGGATGGGGACACATGTCTCCGTCCCCTGGGTCTGCCTAGATCCGGCTGACTTGGGCATGGTGTTGAGAGTTTTGTGATCGACGGGGAGGCACCGTTTTAACGTGGCTGGCTCTGTCTTCCTTTTCTCTCTCGCTCACCGTATCCACGACTCCCTTAGGGGGTCGACGGGTTGCCCCAAGACGTTTCCGATCCTTCAGATCCTAGCCGGGGCCCAGTCTCTGTCTTGTCTAGGATAGGTAGGTCACCAGCCTCCTGTGTCCCTTGGACTGTGCACTACAGGAAGGTGGTCTGAGGCGAAACAGACCTTAAATGGAGCTGAATCTTCTATTTGGCGATTAGCGCCGCTCACGCACCACAAACATTTGACACTACACGAAGACTAAAACACTACTGCAATGTTTAACAATCGTCTCGGCTTAGACATTAGTCTTAAAACAATCCTTAGTCTTACAACCTTAGCTCTCAACCTAATATTTTTAACCCTCAAAATCCTTACTGTTAGACTCAGTTAGCAATCTGACGTTTTAGATATTGCCCTCTCAACCTTAATCCTGCCACCGCGATTGGCCCCAGAAAATATCCCTACCTTTTTAGAATTCCTTAGGCCCACTATACTTCAGATAAAATTTACCATCCGCAACTGTGGTTGGTTTCTAGATACACATCCCGGCCCCCTTTTCGCACAAATTCTGACCCTCTTACCTCCTTAAGACCCTTCTTAGCCCAATTCTCTTACCAATTATTTCTGAACTGTTAAGAAAGCTCTAAGAGTACCTCACCTCGCACCCAACGACCTTGACCGTACATAAAAACACCCACCCTTCATCCTTTTCCCCTTCAATTATTTAACTATTAGCTTTTCTCAGGAATTAGACTCGATCTTAACTCTCAAAACTCCAAACCCGAGACAAAACCCCAATTCTACTTAATAACAACAGCCCCTCAAACAACAACAATAACAAACCATTGGACTCTAATAAAATGATCAGATACATAATTAAAACGGCAAGCGCTGACCATCCTTTCAACTCCAAACTCTCAACTGTGCTTCAAACCTAGGCTCATGCTTCTTACTCCCCTTGGGAGTAATAGTTTAGCTCAATTGGACATGGGACACACGCCAGGGTTTGATCAACCCATGGCGGAGCCGCCTCAGAGGAGGGTGTCTAGTGATTAAAGGCCTGAAACACCCGTTGATCCTGAGGTACACTACTGATGATGTGTCCTAAAATTCCTTCTATGGATCGGAAGGCCCTCGCCTGTGATTCTGTGGAAATAGGACTCTGTTTTATAAACCACATCCTTGTGTAACCAATAGCACTCTCAACAAAACTCATGTTCTCTGATATAACCATAACCTATTTTCTCTGATATAACCTCATTTCAGGACCTAAATACTACAACTGAACCTAAACTTAGGCCCTAAACATAACCTCAGTCGACCTTAACACAAAGTGGACTCTATAATACTACACCTGAACCTAAACCTAGGCCCTAAACTTAACCTCAGCCGGACCTAACCAAAACTTACTTTATCTGATATGACCATGACCTACGTTCTTCGATGTAACCTTATATTAGGACCTAAATACTACAACTTAACCTAAACTTAAGCCCTAAACATAACCTCAGTGGACCTTAACACAAAGCGGATTCAATAATACTACACCTGAACCTAAACCTAAACCCTAAACTTAACCTCAGCTGGACTTAACCAGAACTTACATTCTCTTCTATAACCATATCCTACTTTCTCTGATGTAACCTCATATCAGGACTTATATACTACAACTTAACCTAAACTTAGGCCCTAAACATAACCCCAGTCGGCCTTAACACAAAGCGGATTCAATAATACTACACCTGAACCTAAACCTAGGCCCTAAATTTAACCTCAGTCGGACCTAACCGGAACTTACGTTCTCGGATATAACCATGACCTACGTTCTCTGATGTAACCTCATACCGGGACCTAAATACTACAACTTAACCTAAACTTAGGCCTTAAACGTAATCTCCGTCGGCCCGAACACAAAACGGATTTAATAATACTACACCTGAACCTAAACCTAGGCCCTAAACTTAACCTCAGTCGGACCTAACCAGAACTTAGGTTATTGTTGTGTCAGAGGACCTATGTTCTCATATGTAACCTCATGTCAGGACCTAAATACTACAACCTAACCTAAACTTAGGCCCTAAACATAACCTCAGTCTACCTTAACACAAAGCGGATTCAAGAATACTACACCTGAATCTAAACCTAGGCCCTAAACTTAACCTCAACCGGACCTAGCAAGAACTTACGTTCTCTGATATAACCATATCCTACTTTCTCTGATGTAACCTCATATCAGGACTTATATACTACAACTTAACCTAAACTCAGGCCCTAAACATAACCTTAGTCGGCCTTAACACAAAGCGGATTCAATAATACTACGCCTAAACCTGAACTTAGGCCCTAAACTTAACCTCAGTCGGACCTCAACCATAACCTACGCTCTCTTATATGACCTCATATCAGGACTTATTTAAAACTAAGCCTACACCTTAACTTAATTCTAAACTTAACCTCTCACTAGCCCTATGCTTATTGGAGCCTAATTCTCTCCCTCTGACTTTCCTTTTTTCTTAAAACCCATAAAGGTGCCCCAACGGGAATGATTCACAGCTCTTGTGACAAGGCTTAACAAGCGTCGGCCCGCGCACTTTCCTCGGTTCCTCTGCTAACCATGCTTGGAGTAACTCCATGTTTTGGGGAGGACCGTTGTACTTTGACCAAAACCTAACCCGCCAGAGCCATCGGACCAAGCCTGTTGCAAAGACACATAGAATTCCCATTCACACACTTCCTTGATACTTATTCCTCTTTGTGGGGATTGAGTGGTCGAGAGGTGTTGTCTTTGGTGCCATTCTTGGCATCGGGGGATGGCCTGCCAACCCCGGTGACTCGTCCCCCCTTCACCTGTCCTCATCTTTCTTCCTTCTCCCCTCTCCCCACCCTAGACTCCTTTTAGGCTCCTCTTTTAGCCTTTTAAACGTACAAACCTCCTCCGTGCTTTCTCGGATACCATCTCCTCTTCCCACCCCTCCTCGACCCCCCACTCCTTGATCGGAGTTGGGGGGTTGAGTAGGTGTGTATACGGATGCCAATCCCGGCGCCGTGGGAGGCCTGCCCATTCTGGTGGTCCTCTCTTCACCTACCTTCCTCTCACTCTCCGTTTAAACATTAGATGCTTAGCATTAGGATCTCTAATATAACCATAACCTACGTTCTCTGATGTAACCTCATCTCAGGACCCTAATACCACACCTAAACCTAAACTCAGACCCTAAACATAACCTCAGTCGCCCTTAACACAAAGTGGTTATGTTCTCTGATACCCGAGAAACCCATCCATGCTGTCTGGAAAGTCTGGTCTGAGCTCACTGGTATGCCGTGGACAGCTTGGCTGCCGCGAAGAGGTTTCCTCTGCTAGCACCGGTTTTGAAAGTCAGACCGAAACAGACCTCACTTTCTCTGGTACACAACAAGCCCATTTATACTCAGAGTCTGGTCTGAGCTCACTGGTATGCCGTGGACAGCTTGGCTGCCGCGAAGAGGTTTCCTCTACTAGCACCGGTTTTGCTCACCTGATCTGAACAGATTAATCTGACCTAAACTTAACCTCAGTCGGACCTAACCAGACCTCACTGTCTCCGGTACACAACAAACCCATCTATGCTCAGAGTCTGATCCGAGCTCACTGGTATGCCGTGGACAGCTTGGCTGCCACGAAGAGGGTTCCTCTGCCAGCACCAGTGTTGCTCGCCTGATCTGAACAGAGCAGATTAATTTAACCTAAACTTAACCCCAGTTGGACCTAACCAGATCTTACGTTCTCTGATATAACCATAACCTACGACCTTTAGAGTGAACGTACAAACCTGCTCCGTGCTTTCTCGGATACCATCTTCTCTTCCCACACCTCCCCGACCCTCCACTCCTTGACCGGGGTTGGGGGGTTGGGTAGGTGTGTATACGGATGCCAATCCCGGCGCCGTGAGAGGCCTGCCCATTCTGGTGGTCCTCTCCTCACCTACCTCCCTCTCACTCCTCCGTTTAAACATTAGACGCTTAACACAAAGCGGATTCAATAATACTACACCTGAACCTAAACCTAGGCCCTAAACTTAACCTCAGCCGGACCTAACCCTAACCCTAACCTCCTCCGTGCTTTCTCGGATACCATCTTCTCTTCCCACACCTCCCCGACCCTCCACTCCTTGACCGGGGTTGGGGGGTTGGGTAGGTGTGTATACGGATGCCAATCCCGGCGCCGTGGGAGGCCTGCCCATTCTGGTGGTCCTCTCCTCACCTACCTCCCTCTCACTCCTCCGTTTAAACATTAGACGCTTAACACAAAGCGGATTCAATAATACTACACCTGAACCTAAACCTAGGCCCTAAACTTAACCTCAGCCGGACCTAACCAGAACTTTTGTTCTCTGATATAACCATTACCTACCTTCTCAGATGTAACCTCATATCAAGACCTAGATACTACAACTTAACCTAAACTTAGGCCCTAAACATAACCTCAGTTTACCTTAACACAAAGCGGATTCAATAATATTACACCTGAACCTAAACCTAGGCCCTAAACTTAACCTCAGCCGGACCTGACCAGAACTTACATTCTCTGATATAACCATAACCTACGTTCCCTGATGTAACCTCATATCAGGACTTAAATACTACAACTTAACCTAAACCTAGGCCCTAAACATAGCCTCAGTCGATCTTAACACTAAGCGGATTCAATAATATTACACCTGAACCTAAACCTAGGCCCTAAACTTAACCTCAGCCGGACCTAACCAGAACTTACGTTCTCTAACATAACCATAACCTATGTTCTCTAATGTGACCTCATATCAGGACTTAAATACTACAAACTTAGGTCCTAAACATAACCTTAGTTGATCTTAACACAAGGCGGATACAATAATACTACACCTGAACCTAAACCTAGGCCCTAAACTTAACCCTAATTCTCAGATTAATCGATACATCACAAAGGTTCCAGACTCTGACGAGATCACTGATACCGAACCACAACGAGATACCGATCAGAATTGCGAAATAGAGACCAACACGACTTTTGTAGAATCAAAATGACGCGCTTATTTAATAACCGCCACCGGGGGGGAGCTCTCAGACTATTAGATACCCCATAAGGATACCAGACCCTGACTAGATCACTGATACCAAACCACAATGTGATAACTGATACGGTCCCCGAAATAAAGTCCAACACGGCCTTTTTAGAATTAAAACGAGGCACTCAGGGGAAAGCCACCACCAGGGGGCACCCTTGGACTAGTTAATACATCACATACGTACTAGACCCTGACTAGATGGTCAACGCCAAATTTGAGAGCGATACCTGTCACGGTTCTCGAGATATAGACATTTATGTGCTCGACGAATCAGAATCAAGTTAAGCCGCCGTAGGGGGCGTCCTCAAATTAGTTGATACATCACATACGTACTAGACTCGGACTAGATTATCGACACCAAATTTCAGAGTGATACCTATCACGGTTCTTGAGATATTAACATTTAGGTGCTCGGCCAATCAGCATTTAGCTTTAAAAGTGAAAGTAGAAAGTTTCAACACAAAAACGCTTATATCTCCGCGACCGTAGGTGCTAGAGACTCACGGATTGTTGCGTTTTAAAGGTCTCAATCCCCTCTATAAAACTGGATAGGTTTGGTATTTTTTTGAATTATTTCAAAAAACAACCGTTTTCGTGATTCCTACCACAATCGGTCTAGTATAGGTGAGTTTTAACAGATTAGTGTTGGAGTTTGGAGACGAATTTTCAGGTGAGATCTCTTCCTACATGGGGAGTGTTTCAAACCAGGTTTCGTTGCCCTGTCAATCTCTAACCCCTGCACAAAAAGCTTCTCTACTCTTAGCTCCTAGTATAGGAACCAGAGGTAGTAGAAGGCTGGTAGTGTGGTCAGTGTGTACTGAAGGCGGTACACCATTGGGTGACGCCTATACTGACGCTACGCTATCCGCTATCGCTGGGGGTGATAGCTAGCTTAGGCGTTTAAGCCGAGGGGGGTCCTTGGGGGAGTGCGGTCCACAGCCGCACCCCCCGGGACTGCTCCTTGGTTTGGGCACGGTCTTGGGGTCTTCTGGTCGTCGGTAGGGGCGTTGGGGTTTGGACCCCCTCGTTTCCTCCGCCGCCGCTGATCTCCTCGATCTCGCTCTGTCCTTCGGGAGATGGACGGAGTAGGCCCCTAACGAAGTAGGCGGGGGGATTCTACGGAGGGTCGGTGGTCTCTCCTGCGTCACCCCGGGGCTCCTTAAGTGGAGTCTCTGGGAGGACCTGGGTTTCCACGACTCTTCCGTTTTCCTCCTACCTTCTTGGGCAAGACCGCTGGGTCCTGTGGCCTACGGGGTGGCGACGAGGGCTCGTCCCGGTCGTCTACTTCCGTTCGCTGCTTGTTCCCTCGATCTCGCTCCGCTCTCCCTCCCACGAGAGGTTGACGGAGTAGGCCCCGTAAGTCGGCGGGACGTTTCTCGGGGGTGGTGGTCTCTCCTGCGTCACCCCGGGCTCCTTAAGTGGAGTTTCGGGAGGACCTGGGTTTCCACGACTTCTCCGGTCTCGTCCCGGCCTCCTTGGGCAAGGCCACTGGGTCTTCAGTATGGGCGTTGGTACCACGGGGCTCCCGTGGTCACCTCCGTTCGCTGTCGATCTTGTTGTCCTCACTCTGACCTCCCCCCTCCCGGGGGCGAGATGGAGTAGGCCCCAGATGCAGAGAAACTGGTAGGGGACCCATAGAGACGTCTGAGTGCCGCCCCTCCGTTTTCCCTGAGGGGTCTATCGGTGGTCTTCCGGGCTCTGTAAACCGTCTCGGGTCCTCTCATCGGTTTGGGCAGGGTTGTGGGGTCCTTGTTGGTCGGGGAGGCAGCGATTCATCGCGGCTGGCTCCGTCCACTGGGCGCTCTCATGACTTCGCTCGGGCTTGTCCTGAGTAGGCCCCCTTATCTTAGGTAACGCCTTACCCGGGGACTGGTAAACCACTGGCTTATGGTGGCAACAGAGGTCCCTGTGCGGTGATGGCGTAAGTCGGCAGGGGGATGGGGACACATGTCTCCGTCCCCTGGGTCTGCCTAGATCCGGCTGACTTGGGCATGGTGTTGAGAGTTTTGTGATCGACGGGGAGGCACCGTTTTAACGTGGCTGGCTCTGTCTTCCTTTTCTCTCTCGCTCACCGTATCCACGACTCCCTTAGGGGGTCGACGGGTTGCCCCAAGACGTTTCCGATCCTTCAGATCCTAGCCGGGGCCCAGTCTCTGTCTTGTCTAGGATAGGTAGGTCACCAGCCTCCTGTGTCCCTTGGACTGTGCACTACAGGAAGGTGGTCTGAGGCGAAACAGACCTTAAATGGAGCTGAATCTTCTATTTGGCGATTAGCGCCGCTCACGCACCACAAACATTTGACACTACACGAAGACTAAAACACTACTGCAATGTTTAACAATCGTCTCGGCTTAGACATTAGTCTTAAAACAATCCTTAGTCTTACAACCTTAGCTCTCAACCTAATATTTTTAACCCTCAAAATCCTTACTGTTAGACTCAGTTAGCAATCTGACGTTTTAGATATTGCCCTCTCAACCTTAATCCTGCCACCGCGATTGGCCCCAGAAAATATCCCTACCTTTTTAGAATTCCTTAGGCCCACTATACTTCAGATAAAATTTACCATCCGCAACTGTGGTTGGTTTCTAGATACACATCCCGGCCCCCTTTTCGCACAAATTCTGACCCTCTTACCTCCTTAAGACCCTTCTTAGCCCAATTCTCTTACCAATTATTTCTGAACTGTTAAGAAAGCTCTAAGAGTACCTCACCTCGCACCCAACGACCTTGACCGTACATAAAAACACCCACCCTTCATCCTTTTCCCCTTCAATTATTTAACTATTAGCTTTTCTCAGGAATTAGACTCGATCTTAACTCTCAAAACTCCAAACCCGAGACAAAACCCCAATTCTACTTAATAACAACAGCCCCTCAAACAACAACAATAACAAACCATTGGACTCTAATAAAATGATCAGATACATAATTAAAACGGCAAGCGCTGACCATCCTTTCAACTCCAAACTCTCAACTGTGCTTCAAACCTAGGCTCATGCTTCTTACTCCCCTTGGGAGTAATAGTTTAGCTCAATTGGACATGGGACACACGCCAGGGTTTGATCAACCCATGGCGGAGCCGCCTCAGAGGAGGGTGTCTAGTGATTAAAGGCCTGAAACACCCGTTGATCCTGAGGTACACTACTGATGATGTGTCCTAAAATTCCTTCTATGGATCGGAAGGCCCTCGCCTGTGATTCTGTGGAAATAGGACTCTGTTTTATAAACCACATCCTTGTGTAACCAATAGCACTCTCAACAAAACTCATGTTCTCTGATATAACCATAACCTATTTTCTCTGATATAACCTCATTTCAGGACCTAAATACTACAACTGAACCTAAACTTAGGCCCTAAACATAACCTCAGTCGACCTTAACACAAAGTGGACTCTATAATACTACACCTGAACCTAAACCTAGGCCCTAAACTTAACCTCAGCCGGACCTAACCAAAACTTACTTTATCTGATATGACCATGACCTACGTTCTTCGATGTAACCTTATATTAGGACCTAAATACTACAACTTAACCTAAACTTAAGCCCTAAACATAACCTCAGTGGACCTTAACACAAAGCGGATTCAATAATACTACACCTGAACCTAAACCTAAACCCTAAACTTAACCTCAGCTGGACTTAACCAGAACTTACATTCTCTTCTATAACCATATCCTACTTTCTCTGATGTAACCTCATATCAGGACTTATATACTACAACTTAACCTAAACTTAGGCCCTAAACATAACCCCAGTCGGCCTTAACACAAAGCGGATTCAATAATACTACACCTGAACCTAAACCTAGGCCCTAAATTTAACCTCAGTCGGACCTAACCGGAACTTACGTTCTCGGATATAACCATGACCTACGTTCTCTGATGTAACCTCATACCGGGACCTAAATACTACAACTTAACCTAAACTTAGGCCTTAAACGTAATCTCCGTCGGCCCGAACACAAAACGGATTTAATAATACTACACCTGAACCTAAACCTAGGCCCTAAACTTAACCTCAGTCGGACCTAACCAGAACTTAGGTTATTGTTGTGTCAGAGGACCTATGTTCTCATATGTAACCTCATGTCAGGACCTAAATACTACAACCTAACCTAAACTTAGGCCCTAAACATAACCTCAGTCTACCTTAACACAAAGCGGATTCAAGAATACTACACCTGAATCTAAACCTAGGCCCTAAACTTAACCTCAACCGGACCTAGCAAGAACTTACGTTCTCTGATATAACCATATCCTACTTTCTCTGATGTAACCTCATATCAGGACTTATATACTACAACTTAACCTAAACTCAGGCCCTAAACATAACCTTAGTCGGCCTTAACACAAAGCGGATTCAATAATACTACGCCTAAACCTGAACTTAGGCCCTAAACTTAACCTCAGTCGGACCTCAACCATAACCTACGCTCTCTTATATGACCTCATATCAGGACTTATTTAAAACTAAGCCTACACCTTAACTTAATTCTAAACTTAACCTCTCACTAGCCCTATGCTTATTGGAGCCTAATTCTCTCCCTCTGACTTTCCTTTTTTCTTAAAACCCATAAAGGTGCCCCAACGGGAATGATTCACAGCTCTTGTGACAAGGCTTAACAAGCGTCGGCCCGCGCACTTTCCTCGGTTCCTCTGCTAACCATGCTTGGAGTAACTCCATGTTTTGGGGAGGACCGTTGTACTTTGACCAAAACCTAACCCGCCAGAGCCATCGGACCAAGCCTGTTGCAAAGACACATAGAATTCCCATTCACACACTTCCTTGATACTTATTCCTCTTTGTGGGGATTGAGTGGTCGAGAGGTGTTGTCTTTGGTGCCATTCTTGGCATCGGGGGATGGCCTGCCAACCCCGGTGACTCGTCCCCCCTTCACCTGTCCTCATCTTTCTTCCTTCTCCCCTCTCCCCACCCTAGACTCCTTTTAGGCTCCTCTTTTAGCCTTTTAAACGTACAAACCTCCTCCGTGCTTTCTCGGATACCATCTCCTCTTCCCACCCCTCCTCGACCCCCCACTCCTTGATCGGAGTTGGGGGGTTGAGTAGGTGTGTATACGGATGCCAATCCCGGCGCCGTGGGAGGCCTGCCCATTCTGGTGGTCCTCTCTTCACCTACCTTCCTCTCACTCTCCGTTTAAACATTAGATGCTTAGCATTAGGATCTCTAATATAACCATAACCTACGTTCTCTGATGTAACCTCATCTCAGGACCCTAATACCACACCTAAACCTAAACTCAGACCCTAAACATAACCTCAGTCGCCCTTAACACAAAGTGGTTATGTTCTCTGATACCCGAGAAACCCATCCATGCTGTCTGGAAAGTCTGGTCTGAGCTCACTGGTATGCCGTGGACAGCTTGGCTGCCGCGAAGAGGTTTCCTCTGCTAGCACCGGTTTTGAAAGTCAGACCGAAACAGACCTCACTTTCTCTGGTACACAACAAGCCCATTTATACTCAGAGTCTGGTCTGAGCTCACTGGTATGCCGTGGACAGCTTGGCTGCCGCGAAGAGGTTTCCTCTACTAGCACCGGTTTTGCTCACCTGATCTGAACAGATTAATCTGACCTAAACTTAACCTCAGTCGGACCTAACCAGACCTCACTGTCTCCGGTACACAACAAACCCATCTATGCTCAGAGTCTGATCCGAGCTCACTGGTATGCCGTGGACAGCTTGGCTGCCACGAAGAGGGTTCCTCTGCCAGCACCAGTGTTGCTCGCCTGATCTGAACAGAGCAGATTAATTTAACCTAAACTTAACCCCAGTTGGACCTAACCAGATCTCACGTTCTCTGATATAACCATAACCTACGACCTTTAGAGTGAACGTACAAACCTGCTCCGTGCTTTCTCGGATACCATCTTCTCTTCCCACACCTCCCCGACCCTCCACTCCTTGACCGGGGTTGGGGGGTTGGGTAGGTGTGTATACGGATGCCAATCCCGGCGCCGTGAGAGGCCTGCCCATTCTGGTGGTCCTCTCCTCACCTACCTCCCTCTCACTCCTCCGTTTAAACATTAGACGCTTAACACAAAGCGGATTCAATAATACTACACCTGAACCTAAACCTAGGCCCTAAACTTAACCTCAGCCGGACCTAACCCTAACCCTAACCTCCTCCGTGCTTTCTCGGATACCATCTTCTCTTCCCACACCTCCCCGACCCTCCACTCCTTGACCGGGGTTGGGGGGTTGGGTAGGTGTGTATACGGATGCCAATCCCGGCGCCGTGGGAGGCCTGCCCATTCTGGTGGTCCTCTCCTCACCTACCTCCCTCTCACTCCTCCGTTTAAACATTAGACGCTTAACACAAAGCGGATTCAATAATACTACACCTGAACCTAAACCTAGGCCCTAAACTTAACCTCAGCCGGACCTAACCAGAACTTTTGTTCTCTGATATAACCATTACCTACCTTCTCAGATGTAACCTCATATCAAGACCTAGATACTACAACTTAACCTAAACTTAGGCCCTAAACATAACCTCAGTTTACCTTAACACAAAGCGGATTCAATAATATTACACCTGAACCTAAACCTAGGCCCTAAACTTAACCTCAGCCGGACCTGACCAGAACTTACATTCTCTGATATAACCATAACCTACGTTCCCTGATGTAACCTCATATCAGGACTTAAATACTACAACTTAACCTAAACCTAGGCCCTAAACATAGCCTCAGTCGATCTTAACACTAAGCGGATTCAATAATATTACACCTGAACCTAAACCTAGGCCCTAAACTTAACCTCAGCCGGACCTAACCAGAACTTACGTTCTCTAACATAACCATAACCTATGTTCTCTAATGTGACCTCATATCAGGACTTAAATACTACAAACTTAGGTCCTAAACATAACCTTAGTTGATCTTAACACAAGGCGGATACAATAATACTACACCTGAACCTAAACCTAGGCCCTAAACTTAACCCTAATTCTCAGATTAATCGATACATCACAAAGGTTCCAGACTCTGACGAGATCACTGATACCGAACCACAACGAGATACCGATCAGAATTGCGAAATAGAGACCAACACGACTTTTGTAGAATCAAAATGACGCGCTTATTTAATAACCGCCACCGGGGGGGAGCTCTCAGACTATTAGATACCCCATAAGGATACCAGACCCTGACTAGATCACTGATACCAAACCACAATGTGATAACTGATACGGTCCCCGAAATAAAGTCCAACACGGCCTTTTTAGAATTAAAACGAGGCACTCAGGGGAAAGCCACCACCAGGGGGCACCCTTGGACTAGTTAATACATCACATACGTACTAGACCCTGACTAGATGGTCAACGCCAAATTTGAGAGCGATACCTGTCACGGTTCTCGAGATATAGACATTTATGTGCTCGACGAATCAGAATCAAGTTAAGCCGCCGTAGGGGGCGTCCTCAAATTAGTTGATACATCACATACGTACTAGACTCGGACTAGATTATCGACACCAAATTTCAGAGTGATACCTATCACGGTTCTTGAGATATTAACATTTAGGTGCTCGGCCAATCAGCATTTAGCTTTAAAAGTGAAAGTAGAAAGTTTCAACACAAAAACGCTTATATCTCCGCGACCGTAGGTGCTAGAGACTCACGGATTGTTGCGTTTTAAAGGTCTCAATCCCCTCTATAAAACTGGATAGGTTTGGTATTTTTTTGAATTATTTCAAAAAACAACCGTTTTCGTGATTCCTACCACAATCGGTCTAGTATAGGTGAGTTTTAACAGATTAGTGTTGGAGTTTGGAGACGAATTTTCAGGTGAGATCTCTTCCTACATGGGGAGTGTTTCAAACCAGGTTTCGTTGCCCTGTCAATCTCTAACCCCTGCACAAAAAGCTTCTCTACTCTTAGCTCCTAGTATAGGAACCAGAGGTAGTAGAAGGCTGGTAGTGTGGTCAGTGTGTACTGAAGGCGGTACACCATTGGGTGACGCCTATACTGACGCTACGCTATCCGCTATCGCTGGGGGTGATAGCTAGCTTAGGCGTTTAAGCCGAGGGGGGTCCTTGGGGGAGTGCGGTCCACAGCCGCACCCCCCGGGACTGCTCCTTGGTTTGGGCACGGTCTTGGGGTCTTCTGGTCGTCGGTAGGGGCGTTGGGGTTTGGACCCCCTCGTTTCCTCCGCCGCCGCTGATCTCCTCGATCTCGCTCTGTCCTTCGGGAGATGGACGGAGTAGGCCCCTAACGAAGTAGGCGGGGGGATTCTACGGAGGGTCGGTGGTCTCTCCTGCGTCACCCCGGGGCTCCTTAAGTGGAGTCTCTGGGAGGACCTGGGTTTCCACGACTCTTCCGTTTTCCTCCTACCTTCTTGGGCAAGACCGCTGGGTCCTGTGGCCTACGGGGTGGCGACGAGGGCTCGTCCCGGTCGTCTACTTCCGTTCGCTGCTTGTTCCCTCGATCTCGCTCCGCTCTCCCTCCCACGAGAGGTTGACGGAGTAGGCCCCGTAAGTCGGCGGGACGTTTCTCGGGGGTGGTGGTCTCTCCTGCGTCACCCCGGGCTCCTTAAGTGGAGTTTCGGGAGGACCTGGGTTTCCACGACTTCTCCGGTCTCGTCCCGGCCTCCTTGGGCAAGGCCACTGGGTCTTCAGTATGGGCGTTGGTACCACGGGGCTCCCGTGGTCACCTCCGTTCGCTGTCGATCTTGTTGTCCTCACTCTGACCTCCCCCCTCCCGGGGGCGAGATGGAGTAGGCCCCAGATGCAGAGAAACTGGTAGGGGACCCATAGAGACGTCTGAGTGCCGCCCCTCCGTTTTCCCTGAGGGGTCTATCGGTGGTCTTCCGGGCTCTGTAAACCGTCTCGGGTCCTCTCATCGGTTTGGGCAGGGTTGTGGGGTCCTTGTTGGTCGGGGAGGCAGCGATTCATCGCGGCTGGCTCCGTCCACTGGGCGCTCTCATGACTTCGCTCGGGCTTGTCCTGAGTAGGCCCCCTTATCTTAGGTAACGCCTTACCCGGGGACTGGTAAACCACTGGCTTATGGTGGCAACAGAGGTCCCTGTGCGGTGATGGCGTAAGTCGGCAGGGGGATGGGGACACATGTCTCCGTCCCCTGGGTCTGCCTAGATCCGGCTGACTTGGGCATGGTGTTGAGAGTTTTGTGATCGACGGGGAGGCACCGTTTTAACGTGGCTGGCTCTGTCTTCCTTTTCTCTCTCGCTCACCGTATCCACGACTCCCTTAGGGGGTCGACGGGTTGCCCCAAGACGTTTCCGATCCTTCAGATCCTAGCCGGGGCCCAGTCTCTGTCTTGTCTAGGATAGGTAGGTCACCAGCCTCCTGTGTCCCTTGGACTGTGCACTACAGGAAGGTGGTCTGAGGCGAAACAGACCTTAAATGGAGCTGAATCTTCTATTTGGCGATTAGCGCCGCTCACGCACCACAAACATTTGACACTACACGAAGACTAAAACACTACTGCAATGTTTAACAATCGTCTCGGCTTAGACATTAGTCTTAAAACAATCCTTAGTCTTACAACCTTAGCTCTCAACCTAATATTTTTAACCCTCAAAATCCTTACTGTTAGACTCAGTTAGCAATCTGACGTTTTAGATATTGCCCTCTCAACCTTAATCCTGCCACCGCGATTGGCCCCAGAAAATATCCCTACCTTTTTAGAATTCCTTAGGCCCACTATACTTCAGATAAAATTTACCATCCGCAACTGTGGTTGGTTTCTAGATACACATCCCGGCCCCCTTTTCGCACAAATTCTGACCCTCTTACCTCCTTAAGACCCTTCTTAGCCCAATTCTCTTACCAATTATTTCTGAACTGTTAAGAAAGCTCTAAGAGTACCTCACCTCGCACCCAACGACCTTGACCGTACATAAAAACACCCACCCTTCATCCTTTTCCCCTTCAATTATTTAACTATTAGCTTTTCTCAGGAATTAGACTCGATCTTAACTCTCAAAACTCCAAACCCGAGACAAAACCCCAATTCTACTTAATAACAACAGCCCCTCAAACAACAACAATAACAAACCATTGGACTCTAATAAAATGATCAGATACATAATTAAAACGGCAAGCGCTGACCATCCTTTCAACTCCAAACTCTCAACTGTGCTTCAAACCTAGGCTCATGCTTCTTACTCCCCTTGGGAGTAATAGTTTAGCTCAATTGGACATGGGACACACGCCAGGGTTTGATCAACCCATGGCGGAGCCGCCTCAGAGGAGGGTGTCTAGTGATTAAAGGCCTGAAACACCCGTTGATCCTGAGGTACACTACTGATGATGTGTCCTAAAATTCCTTCTATGGATCGGAAGGCCCTCGCCTGTGATTCTGTGGAAATAGGACTCTGTTTTATAAACCACATCCTTGTGTAACCAATAGCACTCTCAACAAAACTCATGTTCTCTGATATAACCATAACCTATTTTCTCTGATATAACCTCATTTCAGGACCTAAATACTACAACTGAACCTAAACTTAGGCCCTAAACATAACCTCAGTCGACCTTAACACAAAGTGGACTCTATAATACTACACCTGAACCTAAACCTAGGCCCTAAACTTAACCTCAGCCGGACCTAACCAAAACTTACTTTATCTGATATGACCATGACCTACGTTCTTCGATGTAACCTTATATTAGGACCTAAATACTACAACTTAACCTAAACTTAAGCCCTAAACATAACCTCAGTGGACCTTAACACAAAGCGGATTCAATAATACTACACCTGAACCTAAACCTAAACCCTAAACTTAACCTCAGCTGGACTTAACCAGA